>NW_020825306.1:0-73643 GCF_003286085.1 Drosophila persimilis | reverse complement strand
GTGAACTGAAGTAAGCGGAGATAGTGAATCACCAAGGACAGTGAAACACTTAATACAAAATCAAAAAAAACTTACAAGTGAACCAAAATAAAGTTAAAAACTACAACAAAACAAAACCCAATCAACACCAACAACATGGCGTTACCACCACTATCATTGAGCGAAATCCACTTGAACCAGGCACTGCTGTCGATCCGACAAATACCTGCCTATGACGGTTCATCTGGACAGCTAAGCTCATTTATCAAACGAATCGAATATGTATGCGGATTATATCCAACTGAAGATCTTCGCCAACAAAGGATCCTATTTGGAGCGACCGAGATCCAACTGTCAGGAGAGGCACAACGCATATCGCAAATGACACAACCCAACACGTGGCTCGAACTGAAGACGGCGCTGATCAACGAGTTCAAAAATCACACACCATATGAAGAACTCTTACGACAACTATACACCACCAGATTCAACGGCAGTCTTCGTAAGTTTATAGAAGAATTAGAGATAAAAGCATTATTAATAAACAATAAGCTAAACTTAGAAAACATACCAGAAAATAATGTCATTTATAAAAACGCTTTGAACAACACAATTAAAGATGTCATTACTCGAAAACTTCCTGACAGAATGTTCATGACCTTAGCAAGAAAAGATATTACCACATTGTCTAATCTTAAGAAGGCAGCACAAGAAGAAGGATTGTACGAAGCTAGTACAACAGATTCAGGTACAAATAAAGATCAATCGAAATCGTCTCAATCAAATCGAAAGAATGTTGGAAACTATTATCCAAATTATAATACTACTAACTATCACAATCAAACTCAGAGTTCATCTGGAACAGGTCAGACGAATCGAACAAATCAAAATCAAAATTCCCAAAATCCTGGATTATACAATGAGTTCAAAAATTCCTTGAATCAAGGTAGGGCTCAGAATCCATTCAATCAGCAAATATTTCAAAACCAAGCTAGTGGGAGTGGACCCAACCAACCTACTAAAAGAGGGAGGGAGAGCCAGAGTGGCCAAACGAAGATGGACGTAAATTTTCATCAAGCCGCCTCGGAAGAAACCGAGGAGGACCCTATATAAACATTACCATTAATAAAAGAATATTAAGGTGTATCGCTGACTCGGGATCATCGATCAACATCATGAAAGAAAATTACACAGATTCCGAGATAAAAGACGATAACCTTACGGTCCATACCATCAATGGACCTGTCCGTTTAACTAAGAGTATAATGAGGAATGCGAACAAAACATGTCCGTCCGAACAAAAGTTCTACATACATAACTTTTCCGAAAATTATGATATTTTATTAGGAAGAGAATACTTGATGGCAAGTAAAGCCGTCATCGATTACAGAAATGACACTGTAACACTAGGAGCTAGGTCGTACCCAATCATTCAGAGTGGAGAAGCTATTGAAGCCGGCAAGACCGCACAGAAGTGCACTGATCCCTCTACAAAAGAAGAGAAGATCGCACCTAAGTGCCTTGACCCATCTCCAGAGGGAGATCAATACTTCGCTTCCGCTCTAGACAGTGAATTAAGGGAATGTAATCAATTAAGATTGGAACACTTAAACGACGAAGAGAGGGAAGAGTTAAAGAAGGTCTTATATGAGTTTAAGGATGTGCAGTACAGAGAAGGTGACAATTTGACTTTCACAAGTACAATCAAGCACGAGATCAAAACTCAACATGAAGACCCGGTCTACAGACGACCATACAAATATGCCCAGATACATGATCAGGAGGTAAACCAGCAAATCAAAGATATGATCAGGCAGGGAATAATTCGAAAGTCGAATTCTCCTTACTGCTCGCCCATATCTATGATTCCGAAGAAGATAGATGCTTCAGGAAAGCAAAAATATCGAATGGTAGTAGACTATAGAAGTCTAAATGAAATAACAGTTAAGGACAAATTCCCAACTCCAAGAATGGATGAAATCCTAGACAAACTAGGTAAATGTCAGTATTTTACGACAATCGATTTAGCAAAAGGTTTCCATCAAATACCCATGGAACCTAGCTCAATCCCCAAAACTGCGTTCTCCACTAAGCATGGACATTACGAGTTCACTCGTATGCCCTTTGGGCTAACCACTGCCCCAGCTACCTTCCAAAGATGTATGAACAATCTGCTAGAAGAGTTAATCTTCAAAGATTGCTTTGTATACTTAGATGACATCATTATATTTTCCACTTCATTGGAAGAACACTTGTTGTCACTAAGGAGAGTATTTGGAAAGTTGAGAGACGCCAACTTGAAGCTACAAATGGATAAATGTGAATTCATGAAAAAGGAAACTGAATTCCTAGGTCATGTAGTCACTACTGAAGGAATAGTACCAAATCCAGGCAAAATCTCTGCCATTGTCAAATTTCCAATACCAGAAACGACTAAACAAATAAAGTCATTCTTAGGTCTGTGCGGGTTCTACAGGAAATTCATTCCTAATTTTGCAAACATAGCAAAACCCATGACACTCAAACTAAAGAAAGGAGCTGTCATAGACCCCAAGGAAGAAAGGTACGTCGAGGCATTTGAGAGACTAAAAGTACTCATCACCTCAGACCCTATCCTTGCGTTCCCAGACTTTGACAAAATGTTCACGGTAACAACCGACGCTAGTAACATAGCATTGGGAGCGGTTTTGTCACAAGAACACAAACCGATCTGCTACGCTAGCAGAACCCTAAATGAACATGAAATAAACTATTCAGCCATCGAAAAGGAATTATTAGCGATCGTATGGGCAACCAAGTATTTCCGTTCATACCTGTTCGGTAGAACATTCGAGATACAAAGCGATCATAAACCCTTGATTTGGTTGAACAACCTCAAGGAGCCAAATATGAAATTACAAAGGTGGAAAATAAAACTGAATGAGTTTGATTTTAAAATGAAATATCTACCAGGCAAAGAAAATCATGTAGCTGATGCCTTATCAAGGGTAAAGATTAATGAAAATCTCCTGGGAGAAGCTTCCAATAGCGTTGGTGCAACTGTACATAGCGCACAGGAAGACAATCTAAATCACATTGCTATCACGGAAAGACCAATTAACTATTACAATCGGCAAATTGAGCTAATAAAAGGCAATGAAGATAAGGTAGAAACAATTCGTTATTTTCACAAGCTAATCATCAAGATCACGTATAAGGAAATGACTAACACCTTAGCGAAGGATATAATAAAGGAATATCTATGCACCAAAAAGAGCGCATTATATTTCCATAACGAAACAGATTTTCCTCCATTCCAAAAAGCCTATTTAGAAATCATTAATTCTAACAATATAACCAAAGCTATTAAATCAAGCACGAAACTCCTAGATATTCAGAATTACGCTGAATTTAAAGAAACCATATTAAAGAATCATAAAGGCTTACTCCATCCAGGGATAGAGAAAACCGTCAATTGGTTTAGGGGAAAATACTATTACCCGGATTATCAAAAACTAATCCAAAACATCATAAACGAATGTCCTACTTGTAATATTGCCAAAACAGAGCATAGAAATACGAAGTTGGCATTCGAAACTACACCGGAAATACTGAACATCAGAGAGAAATACGTCATGGATTTCTATATGGTTGGTAACCAACAGTTCCTATCATGTATTGACGTATACTCGAAGTTTGCCACTCTTGTAGAAGTAAAAAGTCGTGACTGGTTAGAAGCAAAAAGAGCCATCATGAAAGTTTTTAACGAGATGGGCAAACCAATTGAAATCAAAGCCGATAAAGATTCAGCTTTTATGTGCACAGCATTGCAAGCATGGCTGAATGCGGAAAACGTCAAAATAGAGATCACTTCCAGCAAAAATGGAATATCTGACGTAGAAAGATTTCATAAAACAGTAAATGAAAAATTAAGAATAATATCTAGCGAGGATAACACAGAAGATAGATTCACGAAGTTTGAATTAATTCTTTATACTTATAATCATAAAACCAAACATAATACCACAAATAGGACACCAGCTGATATATTCATTTATGCAGGCTCACCTGATTATGACACACAACTAAATAAAGTGAATAAAATCACTCAATTAAATAAAAACCGCATAGAGTATGAAGTAGATACCCGCTATAAACTATCGCCTCTAGTTAAGTCTAAGGTAACAAATCCTTTCAAAAGGACGGGTGAAATTAGACAGGTAGACGAAAAACATTATGAAGAAAAGAATAGGGGTAGGAAAATAACTCATTATAAATCAAAATTCAAGAAAAAGAAGAAATCTAATAGAAGCAAATATAATAATTCCAGAGAAACCGAGGAAGTTAATGGAATCGGCGAACTTCAACACAATTAAAATCCTCATCTTCATCATTCATTAAATTTCGGTATATTTAATCCAAAATTATTAAAACAAGACTACCTGGAACAAATAAATTCTGAGAAAATACTAAATATAAAAACCTCCACATGGCTAAAATCCGATACCAACGAAATTCTAATAATTTCCAACATTCCCAAAGACATTACAAAAGTACCAATCTATAAAATCGTTCCGTATCCAGACGAATTAAATAACATGTTAACAGATATGACATACGACAAGTACTACATAAAAAATGAAGAAGTATTTGTTAAAGAAACTAGATTGAAAACCAATGACAATTGTATAAAAGGAATTTTAATGCAAACTCCCACTAAATGTCCATATTCCAAAACTTTTCAAAACTTTCAAATAAACTTTATTGAACCCAATATACTAATCACGTGGAATCTTCCAAAAACAACGCTAAATCAGAATTGTGTAAACCAAGAAATCATAGCGGAAGGAAATACCATTATAAAAATCTACAACTGTTCAATCCAATTAAATGAATTTACAATATCAAACAAAATGTTAGATTTTGCCCAGAATGTTTATGTCAACAACAACATAACTAAAATAAAACCACTGTCGTATGTCCAAACTAATGAAATAATTATGCAATACACCACATATAGTAACCTATTACAAATAAGTCTACTAATTTTATTTGTCATAATTATATTAGTACTACTAAGTTATGTAGCTGTTAAATTTACGAAAACTTCTAAAAGAGTCACGGTTAAATGTATAAACCCTATAATAGAAGCAGAAGAGGAACCAACCTCAGCCACCGCACTTGACACCCCGTCACTATACCCGAGGGTAATCGCCTAGGGACAGGCTAATAACAAACGTTGGGGGAGTGACATATCCATAATTCCCCACATCCCATACACATTATGTTTATGTACAATTCATCCACCCCATCCACACAAGTAACAGGACCCCACTCAAGAATCAATAACTGTTTCTTCCCATACTCCAAGCTAGGGCCCCCCATAATATAAACAATGGACCACATTGTTTCAGCAACATTAGAATCACGCCACTCTCGAGAAATCGATTCTTTAGAATCACGCCACTCATGAGGACCAATCAAAGCTAGACATAAAACCAAGGAGTATCACATTCCTAGCTCCGTCATGTAATGCAACACCGATCGCCAGCAGTGGATGCCTTTCATCAAAGCCGACGCATCCCCAAATATCGATCCAGGCACGTACGCCACCGACACGAAGATGCAGCCGAGGAAAGCAACGCCCGAAGCCAGAGTCGGGAGTTCCAAGAGAAGGGCTCATGGAAACTAGCCAGCAGCAGAGAGATCAGTTCCGTTTGAGACAAGCAGACCGAAAGTCAAGTCGGGGAATTCATTTAAATCTTGTGACATAAAGATATTTAAGTTTGTAAAATAAAAGTATTTTTTTAAAAACTTAAAATCGAGTTGCGGATATTTAACTATATATATATTCATAATATTGATATTAAATGGAAACGCATTATCTCTCATTGTTGTATATATTTGTGTGAGAAGAACGAAGAAAAATATATATATTTTTGTCCTTTTTGAATCAAATAATACTGAGGAATGTCTAGCATAAAAAAATAATTAAAGTTTTTTTCATCTAGAATTGCCTCTTATTAATGTTTCGAAAGGAAATTTTGTTGTAAATATAAATATTTAATATTCTTCGTGATATTCGTTATAAAATACGAATATTATAATGATTTCATTATGAGAACGCTCTATATATAATAATATAGAGTAATTATCATTATAAATTTTAATATACGTATATACAACCTCAACTCATATGGGACTACCCCCTGAATTTAAGCATATTAATTAGGGGAGGAAAAGAAACTAACCAGGATTTTCTTAGTAGCGGCGAGCGAAAAGAAATCAGTTCAGCACTAAGTCACTTTGTCTATATGGCAAATGTGAGATGCAGTGTATGGAGCGTCAATATTCTAGTATGAGAAATTAACGATTTAAGTCCTTCTTAAATGAGGCCATTTACCCATAGAGGGTGTCAGGCCCGTATAACGTTAATGATTACTAGATGATGTTTCCAAAGAGTCGTGTTGCTTGATAGTGCAGCACTAAGTGGGTGGTAAACTCCATCTAAAACTAAATATAACCATGAGACCGATAGTAAACAAGTACCGTGAGGGAAAGTTGAAAAGAACTCTGAATAGAGAGTTAAACAGTACGTGAAACTGCTTAGAGGTTAAGCCCGATGAACCTGAATATCCGTTATGGAAAATTCATCATTAAAGTTGTAATATTTTAACAATATTATAATAATAGTGTGCATTTTTTCCATATAAGGACATTGTAATCTATTAGCATATAACAAATTTATCATAAAATATGACTTATAGTTTATTCAAATTATTATGCTTGCATTTTAACATAGAATAAATGTCATTAATTTGATAAAGTGTTGATAAATTAAAATTAATACAGTGCGTTAATTTTTCGAAATTATATAATGGCATAATTATCATTGATTTTTGTGTTTATTATATGCATTTGTATGATTAACAATGCGAAAGATTCAGGATACCTTCGGGACCCGTCTTGAAACACGGACCAAGGAGTCTAACATATGTGCAAGTTATTGGGAGATAAACCTAATAGCGTAATTAACTTGACTAATAATGGGATTAGTTTTTTAACTATTTATAGATAATTAACACAATCCCGGGGCGTTCTATATAGTTATGTATAATAATATTTATATTATTTATGCCTCTAACTGGAACGTACCTTGAGCATATATGCTGTGACCCGAAAGATGGTGAACTATACTTGATCAGGTTGAAGTCAGGGGAAACCCTGATGGAAGACCGAAACAGTTCTGACGTGCAAATCGATTGTCAGAATTGAGTATAGGGGCGAAAGACCAATCGAACCATCTAGTAGCTGGTTCCTTCCGAAGTTTCCCTCAGGATAGCTGGTGCATTTTAATGTTATATAAAATAATCTTATCTGGTAAAGCGAATGATTAGAGGCCTTAGGGTCGAAACGATCTTAACCTATTCTCAAACTTTAAATGGGTAAGAACCTTAACTTTCTTGATATGAAGTTTAAGGTTATGATATAATGTGCCCAGTGGGCCACTTTTGGTAAGCAGAACTGGCGCTGTGGGATGAACCAAACGTAATGTTACGGTGCCCAAATTAACAACTCATGCAGAAACCATGAAAGGCGTTGGTTGCTTAAAACAGCAGGACGGTGATCATGGAAGTCGAAATCCGCTAAGGAGTGTGTAACAACTCACCTGCCGAAGCAACTAGCCCTTAAAATGGATGGCGCTTAAGTTGTATACCTATACATTACCGCTAAAGTAGATGATTTATATTACTTGTGATATAAATTTTGAAACTTTAGTGAGTAGGAAGGTACAATGGTATGCGTAGAAGTGTTTGGCGTAAGCCTTCATGGAGCTGCCATTGGCACAGATCTTGGTGGTAGTAGCAAATAATCGAATGAGACCTTGGAGGACTGAAGTGGAGAAGGGTTTCGTGTGAACAGTGGTTGATCACGAGTTAGTCGGTCCTAAGTTCAAGGCGAAAGCCGAAAATTTTCAAGTAAAAAATCAGTGAGTAATATTGTCAAATCTTTTATGATTTTTAAATACTTGAATAATTTTGAACGAAAGGGAATACGGTTCCAATTCCGTAACCTGTTGAGTATCCGTTTGTTATTAAATATGGGCCTCGTGCTCATCCTGGCAACAGGAACGACCATAAAGAAGCCGTCGAGAGATATCGGAAGAGTTTTCTTTTCTGTTTTATAGCCGTACTACCATGGAAGTCTTTCGCAGAGAGATATGGTAGATGGGCTAGAAGAGCATGACATATACTGTTGTGTCGATATTTTCTCCTCGGACCTTGAAAATTTATGGTGGGGACACGCAAACTTCTCAACAGGCCGTACCAATATCCGCAGCTGGTCTCCAAGGTGAAGAGTCTCTAGTCGATAGAATAATGTAGGTAAGGGAAGTCGGCAAATTAGATCCGTAACTTCGGGATAAGGATTGGCTCTGAAGATTGAGATAGTCGGGCTTGATTGGGAAACAATAACATGGTTTATGTGCTCGTTCTGGGTAAATAGAGTTTCTATCATTTATGGTAGTTACTTGTTCCCCGGATAGTTTAGTTACGTAGCCAATTGTGGAACTTTCTTGCTAAAATTTTTAAGAATACTAATTGGGTTAAACCAGTTAGTTCTTATTAATTATAACGATTATCAATTAACAATCAATTCAGAACTGGCACGGACTTGGGGAATCCGACTGTCTAATTAAAACAAAGCATTGTGATGGCCCTAGCGGGTGTTGACACAATGTGATTTCTGCCCAGTGCTCTGAATGTCAAAGTGAAGAAATTCAAGTAAGCGCGGGTCAACGGCGGGAGTAATGTCGTGCAGGTTGTGATGCTCCCGAAACAACAAACCACATCCTGCAGAATTGTTACCGTACGCATGGGAGGCGGGTAGCAAGACATAACTGTGTAGTCAATAACCTTAAGAGGATTCTTGAGGAGAAGGGCCACACAGTGCACGTCGAACCAAGTTTGCAGCTGGAAACCTCGGTAAGTAAACCAGACCTGGTGTGTATCCGTGACAATCACGCTTGCGTGATTGATGCGCAGATTATAACGGATGGACTGTTTCTCGACGATGTGCACCATCGCAAAGTTGAGAAATATAAAAGACCGGAAGTTATATCTGCACTGCGGAGAGAATTCGGAGTGTCGGGCAACGTCGAAGTCCTATCCGCGACGTTAAACTGGCGTGGGATCTGGAGCAATCAATCCGTTAGAAGATTGATAGCAAAGGGTCTCATCTCATCCGGTGACAGCAATGTCATTAGCGCCAGAGTGGTAACAGGCGGACTATATTGCTTCAGACAGTTCATGTATCTCGCAGGTTACACTCGAGATTGGACTTAGCCTATACACTATGTTGGCGAGAAGACGCTTGCTACCTAGGCATAATGTGAAATTAGGTATAAACATCGTGGTTGTAAAACTTGAGGTGGGTTTTTAGTACGTATGCGTGATTACTTCGTAATCATGAATCGTGCATGCTAGTGGGGTTTGGCCTCCACTAGTATCTTTGAAGATTTTCCTTCCTCAGCGATCAAAAAAAAAAAAAAAAAATAGCCAAATGCCTCGTCATCTAATTAGTGACGCGCATGAATGGATTAACGAGATTCCTACTGTCCCTATCTACTATCTAGCGAAACCACAGCCAAGGGAACGGGCTTGGAATAATTAGCGGGGAAAGAAGACCCTTTTGAGCTTGACTCTAATCTGGCAGTGTAAGGAGACATAAGAGGTGTAGCATAAGTGGGAGATATTAGATTTCGGTTTGGTATCGACAATGAAATACCACTACTCTTATTGTTTCCTTACTTACTTGATTAAATGGAACGTGTATCATTTCCTAGCCATTATACGGATATATTTATTATATCTTATGGTATTGGGTTTTGATGCAAGCTTCTTGATCAAAGTATCACGAGTTTGTTATATAATCGCAAACAAATTCTTTAATGAGAATGCATTTATGTATTTTCAATTTGAAAATTTGGTAGAACTCCAATTACTCAGGTATGATCCAATTCAAGGACATTGCCAGGTAGGGAGTTTGACTGGGGCGGTACATCTCTCAAATAATAACGGAGGTGTCCCAAGGCCAGCTCAGTGCGGACAGAAACCACACATAGAGCAAAAGGGCAAATGCTGACTTGATCTCGGTGTTCAGTACACACAGGGACAGCAAAAGCTCGGCCTATCGATCCTTTTGGTTTAAAGAGCTTTTAACAAGAGGTGTCAGAAAAGTTACCATAGGGATAACTGGCTTGTGGCGGCCAAGCGTTCATAGCGACGTCGCTTTTTGATCCTTCGATGTCGGCTCTTCCTATCATTGTGAAGCAAAATTCACCAAGCGTTGGATTGTTCACCCATGCAAGGGAACGTGAGCTGGGTTTAGACCGTCGTGAGACAGGTTAGTTTTACCCTACTAATGACAAAACGTTGTTGCGACAGCATTCCTGCGTAGTACGAGAGGAACCGCAGGTACGGACCAATGGCACAATACTTGTTCGAGCGAACAGTGGTATGACGCTACGTCCGTTGGATTATGCCTGAACGCCTCTAAGGTCGTATCCGTGCTGGACTGCAATGATAAATAAGGGGCAATTTGCATTGTATGGCTTCTAAACCATTAAAAGTTTATAATTTATTTTATAAACGACAATGGATGTGTTCAAAGTGACCGCCACGATAATTAAATATTGATCTGTAACAACACTGCGCATGTGCCCTGCTGCATATCGATGTTCTCATATCGATGTTCTGTATATCGATGTTCCCTTTTCGGTGTCTCTCTCTTGCGTATGTTACTCGGAAGCACATATAATTCTGTATACTGATATTCTGCTGTCTTACAAATAAAATAACTTTAACAGGTTATGGGCCCAGACACCAATTCACCCAGAAACAGTATAAAACAGAAACAGTGAGAAACAATAAACATTGTTTGGTGCTTAGTGAAAAGCAGTGCTAAAAAAATGGCATAGACTCATTGGGGTTATGTGTGTACATAGAAAGGCAAAAGAACAAGTTGAACAAATTCAACGGAGATTCGCATTGTGTTTTTTTGATTAGAATTTTGCAGCGAATCGGACCGTTGCCGTGGTTTAAAGTCCAAAATAAAGCAGTCCCAACGGATCAAGAAACACAAAAGCGAACGGAGACTCAAGTGTGTATACCAAAAAGTGCGTATGCCAAGCCGCACAAAACGGCGAGTGTGTATACCCAAAAGTGTGTATACCAAGGCATAGAAAATCGCGAGTGTGTGTGTGTAAATAGCAACTCGGAGGGATACTTAAAAGAAAACGAAAAAAAAACAAAAGAAAGACACGGACAACAGTATTGTCGTCGTAGTTGCTTTGTGCATTACAAATTTTGCACTGTGGGACAATAAGTATAAAAAATGAGTGGAAATATGAATTTCAATATTGAGAAACTGGACGAAAACAATTATAGCACATGGGAAGTTTTGATGAGAAGTGTTCTCATACAAAATGATTTGTGGCCAATCGTCAGTGGTAAAATTGAGCTTAGTGAAAGTGCAACAAGTGAGCAACGTGCAGCTTTTGAACTAAAGGATCAAAAGGCGTTGGCGTCAATTTTACTTTGTGTTAAATCGACCCAACTAAACAATATTAAAAATTGTGTATCGTCGTCACAGGCATGGCAAAAGCTAAATAAAATTCACAGGCCAAGCGGACCAGCAAGGGTAGTGTTTTTAATTAAACAATTGTTGACGTTAAAAATGTCGGATGGTATAAGTGCACAGGAATATTTGCGGAAATTCCAGGTGGTACACGAGGCTTTAGCAGAGGTCAACATAAAGGTTGATGAAAAGATCTTATCAGTTGTGTTGCTAAATGGTTTGCCTAAATCGTATGAAAGTTTTGTTGTTGCGATTGAGACGCGAGATGATTTGCCGAGCTTGAGCATGCTAAAAATAAAAATTTCTGAAGAAGCGAATAGGCAGGAAGATAGCATTAGCAAGGAAATTACAAGTAGCGCGGAACTACACGTCAGTTATGACAACAACAATTTTAAGAAAAACTTTAAGAAGGGCAAAAAGTGTTTTAAGTGCGGAAAGGAAGGCCATTTTAAATCGGAATGCCGTGCTAAAAGCAAGCAGGAAGGAGCAAACAACAAGGGCGCAAACAGTAAAAGCGGGGAAAGATTGGGTACAATGCTTTGCGTAACCGAATATGACAAAGTGGAACCAGAAAAATATGTACCAATCCTAAGTTTAGCTAAGCCGAATGACCAGATGTTAAATGCATGGTGCATAGACAGTGGCGCAACGGCGCATCTATGTTGTGACAAGGAACGCTTTGTGTCGTTCACGGAAGATAATCAAAAAGTATTTTTAGCCGGCGGTAAATCACTTATTGCTGAAGGGCATGGAACTGTTCAAGTAAAGTTCGGTGATAGATCCGTTACGATGGAAAATGTTATCTTGGTACCAGATTTGCAGTACAATTTTATATCGGTCACAAAACTATTAAAACATGGAAAAAAAGTTGTGTTTGAGAAAAATCAAGCGATGATTTTTGAAAACGGAAAAATAGTTATAAAGGCACATCTGGAAAATGGATTGTTTATGGTTCAGGACAATCAGGAAAAGTGTATGAACATTGTAAATGTTGAGGCAGATGCATTCAAATGGCACAATAGGTTCGGACATGTACATTTTGACGCATTAAAGGAAATGGTTAACAAGGAGATGGTAATAGGTCTCAAGGGCATATACAAGCCAAAACAAGTGTGTGCAACATGCGCAAAAAGTAAAATTTGCGTGCAACCATTTCAATCGAGCACAAACAGGTCAAAGGGCGTTCTAGACTTAATACATACTGATGTATGCGGTCCAATGCAAAAGCAGTCAATGGGAGGCAATCGATATTTCGCCACATTTATTGATGATTGTTCAAGATATGTATCAGTAAGTTTCCTAAAAACCAAAGATCAGGTTTTCGAGGCTTTTAAAGAATTTAAGAGTCAAGTTGAGTGCCAAACTGGGAGAAAAGTCAAGGTTTTACAAAGCGACAATGGCCGAGAATACATATCAAGCGTTTTTGACAATTACCTAAACCAAAATGGAATAAAGCGAAACTTAACAGTGCCATATACACCTCAACAAAACGGAGTTGCAGAAAGGGCCAACAGAACATTGGTAGAAATGGCAAGAAGTATGCTGCTGCATGCTGGGTTGAGTGAATGCTATTGGGCAGAAGCGATTCGAACTGCCACGTATTTGCGAAATAGAGTGGCAAGCAGCTGCTTGAGCGGGGTGACACCTTTTGAAATATGGACAGGTCGAAAGCCAGTGGTATCGCATTTAAGAGTTTTTGGCTCAGTAGCGATAGCTCTAGATAAAACAAAGAAATCAAAGTTCGCACAGAAAGGCTTAGAGTATATAATGGTGGGCTACTCGGATACGGCCAAAGCATACCGTTTGGTCAGTAAAGAAACCAGGAAACTCGTAGAGAGTAGGGATGTCATTTTTGTAGAACCTGAAGGGGGCAAACTAGATGCATCATGTTCCAATGACATATCATCAATTGAGGTTCAAGAAAACCAGAACGCTGAACCCGAAATGGATAGCGAGCAATTTAAAGATCCAGAAAATGAGCCAGAAAATCAGGAGGAGATTAGGTCTAGTAATGACATTCTTGTAATTCCAGAACCAATAAGAGGACCAGGACGCCCAACCATAGTACGGACGGGCAAACCAGGACGACCAAGGAAGCAGTATCATATGCTCAATGCGATACTGGCAGCAGACGTACAAGTTCCACAAAACTACGCACAAGCTGAACGGTCTACTGAAGGCGAGATATGGAAAGCATCAATGAAGGACGAGTACGAATCTCTCGTGAAGAACGGCACGTGGTCGCTTACTAAATTGCCTAGCGGGAAAAAGTCCATTGGATGCAGATGGGTTTACGCAGTTAAGTCCAATCCGGATGGAAGCGTGAACAGGCTCAAATCACGTCTGGTGGCGAAAGGTTGTAGCCAACGCTACGGGATCGACTACAAGGAAACATTTGCACCAGTTGTACGCCACGCAACTATCAGGTTGATAATTGCACTTGGAGTCGAACATGGTCTCCACCTACATCAAATGGATGTTGTCACGGCGTATCTCAACGGCGAATTGGAAGATGAGGTTTTTATGAGACAACCTGAGGGCTTCATCAGCGAAGTTCACCCAAATCACGTTTTGAGGCTTCACAAAAGTATATATGGCCTAAAACAATCAGGAAGAGTGTGGAACTCTACGTTGGATGCAACGCTGAGACGCATTGGTTTTATACCGACTGTCAACGAACCCTGTCTGTATCGTAAGCCAGGTAAAAATATGTGTCTAATAGCTGTCTACGTAGATGACATTATTTTGGCGTGTAAGGACCTAGATGATATATCTGATATCAAGATAAAGATCGCAGCAGAATTTGATGTGGTTGACATCGGGCCTATGCAATACTTTTTAGGTATTGAGGTGAAACGTGAAGGCAGTACGGGTGCGATTTCAATCAGCCAACGGAAATATATTAGAGAGTTGCTCGAACAGTACAATTTGAAAGATTGTCGACAGACGTCCACGCCTCTTGAAGCTGGTTACCAGGTGGCATGCAACAAAGAGGATTGCCGCAGGGTCGACATCACATCGTTCCAAAAGCTAATTGGAGAGTTATCTTATCTTGCTGTTATGACTCGTCCAGACATTGCGCATTCGGTGAACAAATTAGCACAACGTAACAAGGATCCTCATTCCGAGCATGAAGCGGCAGCCAAGCACATCCTTCGATATTTGGCAAAAACTATCGACTGGGAGATATGCTACACAAAGCAAGGAAAGGCAATTGAGTGTTTTGTTGATGCAGATTGGGCAAGTGATATGACGAACCGAAAGTCATTCACTGGCTATGTATGCATGTTGGCAGGAGGAGCGGTTTCTTGGGAGTCAAGAAAGCAATCGACGGTTGCCCTCAGTTCCACGGAGGCAGAGTACATAGCCTTATCATCTGCAGCAAAAGAGGCGATATACTTTCGCAGCCTACTGATTGACTTAAAGCTGATATCCAAGGAGTCAGCTATTCAGATATACGGCGACAACATTGGAGCACAGCAGCTTGCTAGAAACCCCATGTTTCATGCACGTACAAAGCACATCGACGTCAAGATACATCATATTCGAGAGGTTCTCAAGAGAGGTGAAGTCAACATTGCATATCTGCCAACCGATGAGATGATAGCAGATGTCCTCACAAAGAACTTAGCCAAGGTTAAGCACCATAAATTTGTATTCGCATTTGGTTTAAAAGATCGTTTATAAGTGCTTGACATGTTATTGAATATTAGTTAAGTATATTTAAAGTTTGTAAACATGCGTTGTGTTGAGGAGGAGTGTTCAAAGTGACCGCCACGATAATTAAATATTGATCTGTAACAACACTGCGCATGTGCCCTGCTGCATATCGATGTTCTCATATCGATGTTCTGTATATCGATGTTCCCTTTTCGGTGTCTCTCTCTTGCGTATGTTACTCGGAAGCACATATAATTCTGTATACTGATATTCTGCTGTCTTACAAATAAAATAACTTTAACAGGATGTGATGCCAATGTAATTTGTAACATAGTAAATTGGGAGGATCATCGATCACCTGATGCCGCGCTAGTTGCATATAAAAACATTATTTAATACAATGACAAAGCCTAGAATCAATTGTAAACGACTTTTGTAACAGGCAAGGTGTTGTAAGTGGTTGAGCAGCTGCCATACTGCGATCCACTGAAGCTTATCCTTTGCTTGATGATTCGATATATATAAATTTATTCTTTATATATGAAAATTATTTTTATATATTTATATGAATATATACCTATAAATGGTAATATATATATATATATATATTAAAAAGAATATATTTTATATAAATATGGATAAATTATTTATCCTATATAAATTACGTTGGCTTGAATATGAATATAATGTTATATTATAAGTTTGTTATACTTAATTACATATGAAATGATACTTATAAAAATTGTATTATGTGAACACACGAAACATAGTGTATATGCATATGTGCAAATGTGAATGTATATATGAAATAATATGAATGCAAAAAGCATGGAGTGATCGTATGTGGAACTTGGAAGTATTTCTAATATTGGAATTTAATGATATGTGATATGAATGCAAGAATTAAATAGTTTGGTATATAAAATGTGATAATATTATATGTTATATTATAACATGAGCATGATTTGATTATGAATACAGAAAATATAAAGATATATTTTATATACATATGTACAAATATATGTATATTTGGAGTGATCGTATGTGGAACTTGGAAGTATTTCTAATATTGGAATTCAATGATATGTGATATAAATGCAAGAATTAAATAGTTTTGTATATAAAATGACAATATTATGGATATGGGGAAACATTCACCATATCCTAAAAATTATAACATGAGCATGATTTGATTTTGAATAGAGAAAATATAATGATATATTTTATATACATATTTACAAAAATATATGTATATTTTTGAAATTGTGTTATAATGAATAAAAATAACAAATAACGCCGAGGTGTGCTATAAAATATCAATATTAGGTTTTATATGGATATGGATATGGATATGGGAATGTTTCTCATATATAATATAACATTATAGCATAATCATAATGCGATTATAAATATAGAAAATATAAAAATGTATTTAATATAAATAGATATATTACGTGTATATGTGAAATTAAAGCAAAGATACCAGCTGATATGATATCTTTCATGTAAATGAATGATGAATGTAATGAAAAATAATTAATTTAATTTCATATGATATGGGGAACATACTAAGTCGGCAATGTCTGTTTATTTTATATGCGTATATATATTTTTCTTAATATATATGAATAATTTTGAAGTGATAGTATAATATTTTGTATTAAAATACGAAAAGAAACTATTTTTAAAAGGTACTCTCAAGTAAAAATACCTGATTTGCGGAAAGCGTGGCAGAAAACCTATATAGGGAGTGGTAGTCTCGTGCATGGTATATTTCATATGAAAATTTTATAATGAAAAATTATTAATTTATTTCATATGATATGGGGAATATACTTAGCCGGCAATGTCTGTGTATTTTATATGAATATATATATATTTCTTAATATATATGAATAATTTTGAAGTGATAGTATTGTATTTTTTATTAAAATACGAAAAGAAACTATTGTTAAGAGGCACTCTCAAGTAAAAATACCCGATTTGCGGAAAGCGTGGCAGAAAACCTATATAGGGAGTGGTAGTCTCGTGCATGGTATATTTCATATGAAAATTTTATAATGAAAAATTATTAATTTATTTCATATGATATGGGGAATATACTTAGCCGGCAATGTCTGTGTATTTTATATGAATATATATATATTTCTTAATATATATGAATAATTTTGAAGTGATAGTATTGTATTTTTTATTAAAATACGAAAAGAAACTATTGTTAAGAGGCACTCTAAAGCAAAAATACCCGATTTGCGGAAAGCGTGGCAGAAAACCTATACATGATGGACAGTTGATGTCCATCGGTATTGTATACAATATTTGGTACAGTATTGTATATAATATTATTATATGTTGTCATTATACTCAAAGTAGTGTTTAATAGGAGATATTTGTTTTCAAATTGATCTTAATAAAGATAATATAGTGAAACTAACCAAGATATATACTATTTAGTATATATCATTTCTGTTTCGAATTATTATCGTGAATTTTTGGAAATGGTCTTATATGATTAAATATTGTATGAGTGCCATTTCAACAATGTACCAGCATATATAATCAAAGCGATTTATATGCAAATTCAAATATTGCCAAAATATATAAATTCCATTCCACATGAACTCATGTGTTTGGTTTTATTTAATGTATATCACAAAAAACGCATACGAAATTGGATAAATTTTAAATTTGTTGTCAAAATACATAGTTTAAACACAATTAATATTGGTTTAAGCCTATATACGTGTGATAATATATTAAGTGCAAATAAAAAGATATTTTTGAACGAAAAAAAAATGTATATAATAAAATATATATATTTATATAGAGAAAAATGGCGAATGTGAATGCTATATAAAAATGGCCACAATCGTTTAACAAATTCTCATAAACTGTTGATAAAAAATATTATTTATTTTTTTTTTTTATTCAAAAGTATTATTGAGTTGTCAAATATTTACATATGTGAGCGTATGCGCACGAAACGAAAACATTATTCTGGTTGATCCTGCCAGTAGTTATATGCTTGTCTCAAAGATTAAGCCATGCATGTCTAAGTACACACGAATTAAAAGTGAAACCGCAAAAGGCTCATTATATCAGTTATGGTTCCTTAGATCGTTAACAGTTACTTGGATAACTGTGGTAATTCTAGAGCTAATACATGCAATTAAAACACGGACCTTATGGGACGTGTGCTTTTATTAGGCTAAAACCAAGCGATCGTAAGATCGTTACATTGGTTGAACTCTAGATAACATGCAGATCGTATGGTCTTGTACCGACGACAGATCTTTCAAATGTCTGCCCTATCAACTTTTGATGGTAGTATCTAGGACTACCATGGTTGCAACGGGTAACGGGGAATCAGGGTTCGATTCCGGAGAGGGAGCCTGAGAAACGGCTACCACATCTAAGGAAGGCAGCAGGCGCGTAAATTACCCACTCCCAGCTCGGGGAGGTAGTGACGAAAAATAACAATACAGGACTCATATCCGAGGCCCTGTAATTGGAATGAGTACACTTTAAATCCTTTAACAAGGACCAATTGGAGGGCAAGTCTGGTGCCAGCAGCCGCGGTAATTCCAGCTCCAATAGCGTATATTAAAGTTGTTGCGGTTAAAACGTTCGTAGTTGAACTTGTGCTTCATACGGGTAGTACAACTTACAATTGTGGTTAGTACTATACCTTTATGTATGTAAGCGTATTACCGGTGGAGTTCTTATATATAATTAAGTACTTGTATTTTTTTATATATTCCTCCTATTTAAAAACCTGCATTAGTGCTCTTCATCGAGTGTTATTGTGGGCCGGTACAATTACTTTGAACAAATTAGAGTGCTTAAAGCAGGCTTCAAATGCCTGAATATTCTGTGCATGGGATAATGAAATAAGACCTCTGTTCTGCTTTCATTGGTTTTCAGATCAAGAGGTAATGATTAATAGAAGCAGTTTGGGGGCATTAGTATTACGACGCGAGAGGTGAAATTCTTGGACCGTCGTAAGACTAACTTAAGCGAAAGCATTTGCCAAAGATGTTTTCATTAATCAAGAACGAAAGTTAGAGGTTCGAAGGCGATCAGATACCGCCCTAGTTCTAACCATAAACGATGCCAGCTAGCAATTGGGTGTAGCTACTTTTATGGCTCTCTCAGTCGCTTCCCGGGAAACCAAAGCTTTTGGGCTCCGGGGGAAGTATGGTTGCAAAGCTGAAACTTAAAGGAATTGACGGAAGGGCACCACCAGGAGTGGAGCCTGCGGCTTAATTTGACTCAACACGGGAAAACTTACCAGGTCCGAACATAAGTGTGTAAGACAGATTGATAGCTCTTTCTCGAATCTATGGGTGGTGGTGCATGGCCGTTCTTAGTTCGTGGAGTGATTTGTCTGGTTAATTCCGATAACGAACGAGACTCAAATATATTAAATAGATATCTTCAGGATTATGGTGTTGAAGCTTATATAGCCTTCATTCATGGTGGCAGTAAAATGTTTATTGTGTTTGAATGTGTTTATATAAGTGGAGCCGTACCTGTTGGTTTGTCCCATTATAAGGACACTAGCTTCTTAAATGGACAAATTGCGTCTAGCAATAATGAGATTGAGCAATAACAGGTCTGTGATGCCCTTAGATGTCCTGGGCTGCACGCGCGCTACAATGAAAGTATCAACGTGTATTTCCTAGACCGAGAGGTCCGGGTAAACCGCTGAACCACTTTCATGCTTGGGATTGTGAACTGAAACTGTTCACATGAACTTGGAATTCCCAGTAAGTGTGAGTCATTAACTCGCATTGATTACGTCCCTGCCCTTTGTACACACCGCCCGTCGCTACTACCGATTGAATTATTTAGTGAGGTCTCCGGACGTGATCACTGTGACGCCTTGCGTGTTACGGTTGTTTCGCAAAAGTTGACCGAACTTGATTATTTAGAGGAAGTAAAAGTCGTAACAAGGTTTCCGTAGGTGAACCTGCGGAAGGATCATTATTGTATGTTTCTACCGTTAACAAAAATATATATATATTGCCAATTTACCAAACAAAATATGTTTTTATAAAATCATAATTGTAAAATAAAATATATTCAGTTGTATATATTATATGTTTATATTAATTATATTGCCAATATACTCATTTAGTAGTAGCTATACATATAACATTGTGTTCTATGTGTGTAGCAATTAATATATAAATACATATTGATGATATTATTACAATAATATTGATTTATAAAATCTGTGTGCATATGTACCATAGTATGCACGCGTTGCGAATATGTATTGTCCATCATAGCTATGGGCATACATTGGTTAATGCAACAGCCTAAAAAGTACAATGTTGTACCTGATTTCAGGTTAATACTTTTATATAAATTGATAATTATCAAACAAGCCAAAATACATATTATATTATTTAAAAATATGGTAATATATCGCTTATATAAAACTAAGACATTTCGCAACATTCTTTTAGGATAAAACTAAAATTTATTGAAGGAATTGATATATGCCAGTAAAATGGTGTATTTTTAATTTCTTTCAATAAAGACATATCTGACAAATAAATGAATAAACAAATTTTAATCACTCTAAGCGGTGGATCACTCGGCTCATGGGTCGATGAAGAACGCAGCAAACTGTGCGTCATCGTGTGAACTGCAGGACACATGAACATCGACATTTTGAACGCATATCGCAGTCCATGCTGTTTGGTACTTTAATTAATTTTATAGTGCTGCTTGGACTACATATGGTTGAGGGTTGTAAGACTATGCTAAATAAGTTGTTTAAAAATTTTACGAAATTTTTAAGCATATTGTATATTATTGGATATATATATATATATATTCATAATATTGATATTAAATGGAAACGCATTATCTCTCATTGTTGTATATATTTGTGTGAGAAGAACGAAGAAAAATATATATTTTTTTGTCCTTTTTGAATCAAATAATACTGAGGAATGTCTAGCATAAAAAAATAATTAAAGTTTTTTCATCTAGAATTGCCTCTTATTAATGTTTCGAAAGGAAATTTTGTTGTAAATATAAATATTTAATATTCTTCGTGATATTCGTTATAAAATACGAATATTATAATGATTTCATTATGAGAACGCTCTATATATAATAATATAGTGTAATTATCATTATAAATTTTAATATACGTATATACAACCTCAACTCATATGGGACTACCCCCTGAATTTAAGCATATTAATTAGGGGAGGAAAAGAAACTAACCAGGATTTTCTTAGTAGCGGCGAGCGAAAAGAAATCAGTTCAGCACTAAGTCACTTTGTCTATATGGCAAACGTGAGATGCAGTGTATGGAGCGTCAATATTCTAGTATGAGAAATTAACGATTTAAGTCCTTCTTAAATGAGGCCATTTACCCATAGAGGGTGCCAGGCCCGTATAACGTTAATGATTACTAGATGATGTTTCCAAAGAGTCGTGTTGCTTGATAGTGCAGCACTAAGTGGGTGGTAAACTCCATCTAAAACTAAATATAACCATGAGACCGATAGTAAACAAGTACCGTGAGGGAAAGTTGAAAAGAACTCTGAATAGAGAGTTAAACAGTACGTGAAACTGCTTAGAGGTTAAGCCCGATGAACCTGAATATCCGTTATGGAAAATTCATCATTAAAGTTGTAATATTTTAACAATATTATAATAATAGTGTGCATTTTTTCCATATAAGGACATTGTAATCTATTAGCATATAACAAATTTATCATAAAATATGACTTATAGTTTATTCAAATTATTATGCTTGCATTTTAACATAGAATAAATGTCATTAATTTGATAAAGTGTTGATAAATTAAAATTAATACAGTGCGTTAATTTTTCGAAATTATATAATGGCATAATTATCATTGATTTTTGTGTTTATTATATGCATTTGTATGATTAACAATGCGAAAGATTCAGGATACCTTCGGGACCCGTCTTGAAACACGGACCAAGGAGTCTAACATATGTGCAAGTTATTGGGAGATAAACCTAATAGCGTAATTAACTTGACTAATAATGGGATTAGTTTTTTAACTATTTATAGATAATTAACACAATCCCGGGGCGTTCTATATAGTTATGTATAATAATATTTATATTATTTATGCCTCTAACTGGAACGTACCTTGAGCATATATGCTGTGACCCGAAAGATGGTGAACTATACTTGATCAGGTTGAAGTCAGGGGAAACCCTGATGGAAGACCGAAACAGTTCTGACGTGCAAATCGATTGTCAGAATTGAGTATAGGGGCGAAAGACCAATCGAACCATCTAGTAGCTGGTTCCTTCCGAAGTTTCCCTCAGGATAGCTGGTGCATTTTAATGTTATATAAAATAATCTTATCTGGTAAAGCGAATGATTAGAGGCCTTAGGGTCGAAACGATCTTAACCTATTCTCAAACTTTAAATGGGTAAGAACCTTAACTTTCTTGATATGAAGTTTAAGGTTATGATATAATGTGCCCAGTGGGCCACTTTTGGTAAGCAGAACTGGCGCTGTGGGATGAACCAAACGTAATGTTACGGTGCCCAAATTAACAACTCATGCAGAAACCATGAAAGGCGTTGGTTGCTTAAAACAGCAGGACGGTGATCATGGAAGTCGAAATCCGCTAAGGAGTGTGTAACAACTCACCTGCCGAAGCAACTAGCCCTTAAAATGGATGGCGCTTAAGTTGTATACCTATACATTACCGCTAAAGTAGATGATTTATATTACTTGTGATATAAATTTTGAAACTTTAGTGAGTAGGAAGGTACAATGGTATGCGTAGAAGTGTTTGGCGTAAGCCTTCATGGAGCTGCCATTGGCACAGATCTTGGTGGTAGTAGCAAATAATCGAATGAGACCTTGGAGGACTGAAGTGGAGAAGGGTTTCGTGTGAACAGTGGTTGATCACGAGTTAGTCGGTCCTAAGTTCAAGGCGAAAGCCGAAAATTTTCAAGTAAAAAATCAGTGAGTAATATTGTCAAATCTTTTATGATTTTTAAATACTTGAATAATTTTGAACGAAAGGGAATACGGTTCCAATTCCGTAACCTGTTGAGTATCCGTTTGTTATTAAATATGGGCCTCGTGCTCATCCTGGCAACAGGAACGACCATAAAGAAGCCGTCGAGAGATATCGGAAGAGTTTTCTTTTCTGTTTTATAGCCGTACTACCATGGAAGTCTTTCGCAGAGAGATATGGTAGATGGGCTAGAAGAGCATGACATATACTGTTGTGTCGATATTTTCTCCTCGGACCTTGAAAATTTATGGTGGGGACACGCAAACTTCTCAACAGGCCGTACCAATATCCGCAGCTGGTCTCCAAGGTGAAGAGTCTCTAGTCGATAGAATAATGTAGGTAAGGGAAGTCGGCAAATTAGATCCGTAACTTCGGGATAAGGATTGGCTCTGAAGATTGAGATAGTCGGGCTTGATTGGGAAACAATAACATGGTTTATGTGCTCGTTCTGGGTAAATAGAGTTTCTATCATTTATGGTAGTTACTTGTTCCCCGGATAGTTTAGTTACGTAGCCAATTGTGGAACTTTCTTGCTAAAATTTTTAAGAATACTAATTGGGTTAAACCAGTTAGTTCTTATTAATTATAACGATTATCAATTAACAATCAATTCAGAACTGGCACGGACTTGGGGAATCCGACTGTCTAATTAAAACAAAGCATTGTGATGGCCCTAGCGGGTGTTGACACAATGTGATTTCTGCCCAGTGCTCTGAATGTCAAAGTGAAGAAATTCAAGTAAGCGCGGGTCAACGGCGGGAGTAACTATGACTCTCTTAAGGTAGCCAAATGCCTCGTCATCTAATTAGTGACGCGCATGAATGGATTAACGAGATTCCTACTGTCCCTATCTACTATCTAGCGAAACCACAGCCAAGGGAACGGGCTTGGAATAATTAGCGGGGAAAGAAGACCCTTTTGAGCTTGACTCTAATCTGGCAGTGTAAGGAGACATAAGAGGTGTAGCATAAGTGGGAGATATTAGATTTCGGTTTGGTATCGACAATGAAATACCACTACTCTTATTGTTTCCTTACTTACTTGATTAAATGGAACGTGTATCATTTCCTAGCCATTATACGGATATATTTATTATATCTTATGGTATTGGGTTTTGATGCAAGCTTCTTGATCAAAGTATCACGAGTTTGTTATATAATCGCAAACAAATTCTTTAATGAGAAAATGCATTTATGTATTTTCAATTTGAAAATTTGGTATAACTCCAATTACTCAGGTATGATCCAATTCAAGGACATTGCCAGGTAGGGAGTTTGACTGGGGCGGTACATCTCTCAAATAATAACGGAGGTGTCCCAAGGCCAGCTCAGTGCGGACAGAAACCACACATAGAGCAAAAGGGCAAATGCTGACTTGATCTCGGTGTTCAGTACACACAGGGACAGCAAAAGCTCGGCCTATCGATCCTTTTGGTTTAAAGAGTTTTTAACAAGAGGTGTCAGAAAAGTTACCATAGGGATAACTGGCTTGTGGCGGCCAAGCGTTCATAGCGACGTCGCTTTTTGATCCTTCGATGTCGGCTCTTCCTATCATTGTGAAGCAAAATTCACCAAGCGTTGGATTGTTCACCCATGCAAGGGAACGTGAGCTGGGTTTAGACCGTCGTGAGACAGGTTAGTTTTACCCTACTAATGACAAAACGTTGTTGCGACAGCATTCCTGCGTAGTACGAGAGGAACCGCAGGTACGGACCAATGGCACAATACTTGTTCGAGCGAACAGTGGTATGACGCTACGTCCGTTGGATTATGCCTGAACGCCTCTAAGGTCGTATCCGTGCTGGACTGCAATGATAAATAAGGGGCAATTTGCATTGTATGGCTTCTAAACCATTAAAAGTTTATAATTTATTTTATAAACGACAATGGATGTGATGCCAATGTAATTTGTAACATAGTAAATTGGGAGGATCATCGATCACCTGATGCCGCGCTAGTTGCATATAAAAACATTATTTAATACAATGACAAAGCCTAGAATCAATTGTAAACGACTTTTGTAACAGGCAAGGTGTTGTAAGTGGTTGAGCAGCTGCCATACTGCGATCCACTGAAGCTTATCCTTTGCTTGATGATTCGATATATATAAATTTATTCTTTATATATGAAAATTATTTTTATATATTTATATGAATATATACCTATAAATGGTAATATATATATATATATTAAAAAGAATATATTTTATATAAATATGGATAAATTATTTATCCTATATAAATTACGTTGGCTTGAATATGAATATAATGTTATATTATAAGTTTGTTATACTTAATTACATATGAAATGATACTTATAAAAATTGTATTATGTGAACACACGAAACATAGTGTATATGCATATGTGCAAATGTGAATGTATATATGAAATAATATGAATGCAAAAAGCATGGAGTGATCGTATGTGGAACTTGGAAGTATTTCTAATATTGGAATTTAATGATATGTGATATGAATGCAAGAATTAAATAGTTTGGTATATAAAATGTGATAATATTATATGTTATATTATAACATGAGCATGATTTGATTATGAATACAGAAAATATAAAGATATATTTTATATACATATGTACAAATATATGTATATTTGGAGTGATCGTATGTGGAACTTGGAAGTATTTCTAATATTGGAATTCAATGATATGTGATATAAATGCAAGAATTAAATAGTTTTGTATATAAAATGACAATATTATGGATATGGGGAAACATTCACCATATCCTAAAAATTATAACATGAGTATGATTTGATTTTGAATAGAGAAAATATAATGATATATTTTATATACATATTTACAAAAATATATGTATATTTTTGAAATTGTGTTATAATGAATAAAAATAACAAATAACGCCGAGGTGTGCTATAAAGTATCAATATTAGGTTTTATATGGATATGGATATGGATATGGGAATGTTTCTCATATATAATATAACATTATAGCATAATCACATTGCGATTATAAATATAGAAAATATAAAAATTTATTTAATATAAATAGATATATTACGTGTATATGTGAAATTAAAGCAAAGATACCAGCTGATATGATATCTTTCATGTAAATGAATGATGAATGTAATGAAAAATAATTAATTTAATTTCATATGATATGGGGAACATACTAAGTCGGCAATGTCTGTTTATTTTATATGCGTATATATATTTTTCTTAATATATATGAA
Organism: Drosophila persimilis; assembly: GCF_003286085.1. Taxonomy (NCBI): domain Eukaryota; kingdom Metazoa; phylum Arthropoda; class Insecta; order Diptera; family Drosophilidae; genus Drosophila; species Drosophila persimilis. The sequence goes on along the minus strand of NW_020825306.1, from coordinate 47,139 downwards.
TAATTTTGAAGTGATAGTATAATATTTTGTATTAAAATACGAAAAGAAACTATTTTTAAAAGGTACTCTCAAGTAAAAATACCTGATTTGCGGAAAGCGTGGCAGAAAACCTATATAGGGAGTGGTAGTCTCGTGCATGGTATATTTCATATGAAAATTTTATAATGAAAAATTATTAATTTATTTCATATGATATGGGGAATATACTTAGCCGGCAATGTCTGTGTATTTTATATGAATATATATATATTTCTTAATATATATGAATAATTTTGAAGTGATAGTATTGTATTTTTTATTAAAATACGAAAAGAAACTATTGTTAAGAGGCACTCTCAAGTAAAAATACCCGATTTGCGGAAAGCGTGGCAGAAAACCTATATAGGGAGTGGTAGTCTCGTGCATGGTATATTTCATATGAAAATTTTATAATGAAAAATTATTAATTTATTTCATATGATATGGGGAATATACTTAGCCGGCAATGTCTGTGTATTTTATATGAATATATATATATTTCTTAGTATATATGAATAATTTTGAAGTGATAGTATTGTATTTTTTATTAAAATACGAAAAGAAACTATTGTTAAGAGGCACTCTCAAGTAAAAATACCCGATTTGCGGAAAGCGTGGCAGAAAACCTATATAGGGAGTGGTAGTCTCGTGCATGGTATATTTCATATGAAAATTTTATAATGAAAAATTATTAATTTATTTCATATGATATGGGGAATATACTTAGCCGGCAATGTCTGTGTATTTTATATGAATATATATATATTTCTTAATATATATGAATAATTTTGAAGTGATAGTATTGTATTTTTTATTAAAATACGAAAAGAAACTATTGTTAAGAGGCACTCTCAAGTAAAAATACCCGATTTGCGGAAAGCGTGGCAGAAAACCTATATAGGGAGTGGTAGTCTCGTGCATGGTATATTTCATATGAAAATTTTATAATGAAAAATTATTAATTTATTTCATATGATATGGGGAATATACTTAGCCGGCAATGTCTGTGTATTTTATATGAATATATATATATTTCTTAATATATATGAATAATTTTGAAGTGATAGTATTGTATTTTTTATTAAAATACGAAAAGAAACTATTGTTAAGAGGCACTCTAAAGCAAAAATACCCGATTTGCGGAAAGCGTGGCAGAAAACCTATACATGATGGACAGTTGATGTCCATCGGTATTGTATACAATATTTGGTACAGTATTGTATATAATATTATTATATGTTGTCATTATACTCAAAGTAGTGTTTAATAGGAGATATTTGTTTTCAAATTGATCTTAATAAAGATAATATAGTGAAACTAACCAAGATATATACTATTTAGTATATATCATTTCTGTTTCGAATTATTATCGTGAATTTTTGGAAATGGTCTTATATGATTAAATATTGTATGAGTGCCATTTCAACAATGTACCAGCATATATAATCAAAGCGATTTATATGCAAATTCAAATATTGCCAAAATATATAAATTCCATTCCACATGAACTCATGTGTTTGGTTTTATTTAATGTATATCACAAAAAACGCATACGAAATTGGATAAATTTTAAATTTGTTGTCAAAATACATAGTTTAAACACAATTAATATTGGTTTAAGCCTATATACGTGTGATAATATATTAAGTGCAAATAAAAAGATATTTTTGAACGAAAAAAAAATGTATATAATAAAATATATATATTTATATAGAGAAAAATGGCGAATGTGAATGCTATATAAAAATGGCCACAATCGTTTAACAAATTCTCATAAACTGTTGATAAAAAATAATTATTTATTTTTTTTTTTTATTCAAAAGTATTATTGAGTTGTCAAATATTTACATATGTGAGCGTATGCGCACGAAACGAAAACATTATTCTGGTTGATCCTGCCAGTAGTTATATGCTTGTCTCAAAGATTAAGCCATGCATGTCTAAGTACACACGAATTAAAAGTGAAACCGCAAAAGGCTCATTATATCAGTTATGGTTCCTTAGATCGTTAACAGTTACTTGGATAACTGTGGTAATTCTAGAGCTAATACATGCAATTAAAACACGGACCTTATGGGACGTGTGCTTTTATTAGGCTAAAACCAAGCGATCGTAAGATCGTTACATTGGTTGAACTCTAGATAACATGCAGATCGTATGGTCTTGTACCGACGACAGATCTTTCAAATGTCTGCCCTATCAACTTTTGATGGTAGTATCTAGGACTACCATGGTTGCAACGGGTAACGGGGAATCAGGGTTCGATTCCGGAGAGGGAGCCTGAGAAACGGCTACCACATCTAAGGAAGGCAGCAGGCGCGTAAATTACCCACTCCCAGCTCGGGGAGGTAGTGACGAAAAATAACAATACAGGACTCATATCCGAGGCCCTGTAATTGGAATGAGTACACTTTAAATCCTTTAACAAGGACCAATTGGAGGGCAAGTCTGGTGCCAGCAGCCGCGGTAATTCCAGCTCCAATAGCGTATATTAAAGTTGTTGCGGTTAAAACGTTCGTAGTTGAACTTGTGCTTCATACGGGTAGTACAACTTACAATTGTGGTTAGTACTATACCTTTATGTATGTAAGCGTATTACCGGTGGAGTTCTTATATATAATTAAGTACTTGTATTTTTTTATATATTCCTCCTATTTAAAAACCTGCATTAGTGCTCTTCATCGAGTGTTATTGTGGGCCGGTACAATTACTTTGAACAAATTAGAGTGCTTAAAGCAGGCTTCAAATGCCTGAATATTCTGTGCATGGGATAATGAAATAAGACCTCTGTTCTGCTTTCATTGGTTTTCAGATCAAGAGGTAATGATTAATAGAAGCAGTTTGGGGGCATTAGTATTACGACGCGAGAGGTGAAATTCTTGGACCGTCGTAAGACTAACTTAAGCGAAAGCATTTGCCAAAGATGTTTTCATTAATCAAGAACGAAAGTTAGAGGTTCGAAGGCGATCAGATACCGCCCTAGTTCTAACCATAAACGATGCCAGCTAGCAATTGGGTGTAGCTACTTTTATGGCTCTCTCAGTCGCTTCCCGGGAAACCAAAGCTTTTGGGCTCCGGGGGAAGTATGGTTGCAAAGCTGAAACTTAAAGGAATTGACGGAAGGGCACCACCAGGAGTGGAGCCTGCGGCTTAATTTGACTCAACACGGGAAAACTTACCAGGTCCGAACATAAGTGTGTAAGACAGATTGATAGCTCTTTCTCGAATCTATGGGTGGTGGTGCATGGCCGTTCTTAGTTCGTGGAGTGATTTGTCTGGTTAATTCCGATAACGAACGAGACTCAAATATATTAAATAGATATCTTCAGGATTATGGTGTTGAAGCTTATATAGCCTTCATTCATGGTGGCAGTAAAATGTTTATTGTGTTTGAATGTGTTTATATAAGTGGAGCCGTACCTGTTGGTTTGTCCCATTATAAGGACACTAGCTTCTTAAATGGACAAATTGCGTCTAGCAATAATGAGATTGAGCAATAACAGGTCTGTGATGCCCTTAGATGTCCTGGGCTGCACGCGCGCTACAATGAAAGTATCAACGTGTATTTCCTAGACCGAGAGGTCCGGGTAAACCGCTGAACCACTTTCATGCTTGGGATTGTGAACTGAAACTGTTCACATGAACTTGGAATTCCCAGTAAGTGTGAGTCATTAACTCGCATTGATTACGTCCCTGCCCTTTGTACACACCGCCCGTCGCTACTACCGATTGAATTATTTAGTGAGGTCTCCGGACGTGATCACTGTGACGCCTTGCGTGTTACGGTTGTTTCGCAAAAGTTGACCGAACTTGATTATTTAGAGGAAGTAAAAGTCGTAACAAGGTTTCCGTAGGTGAACCTGCGGAAGGATCATTATTGTATGTTTCTACCGTTAACAAAAATATATATATATTGCCAATTTACCAAACAAAATATGTTTTTATAAAATCATAATTGTAAAATAAAATATATTCAGTTGTATATATTATATGTTTATATTAATTATATTGCCAATATACTCATTTAGTAGTAGCTATACATATAACATTGTGTTCTATGTGTGTAGCAATTAATATATAAATACATATTGATGATATTATTACAATAATATTGATTTATAAAATCTGTGTGCATATGTACCATAGTATGCACGCGTTGCGAATATGTATTGTCCATCATAGCTATGGGCATACATTGGTTAATGCAACAGCCTAAAAAGTACAATGTTGTACCTGATTTCAGGTTAATACTTTTATATAAATTGATAATTATCAAACAAGCCAAAATACATATTATATTATTTAAAAATATGGTAATATATCGCTTATATAAAACTAAGACATTTCGCAACATTCTTTTAGGATAAAACTAAAATTTATTGAAGGAATTGATATATGCCAGTAAAATGGTGTATTTTTAATTTCTTTCAATAAAGACATATCTGACAAATAAATGAATAAACAAATTTTAATCACTCTAAGCGGTGGATCACTCGGCTCATGGGTCGATGAAGAACGCAGCAAACTGTGCGTCATCGTGTGAACTGCAGGACACATGAACATCGACATTTTGAACGCATATCGCAGTCCATGCTGTTTGGTACTTTAATTAATTTTATAGTGCTGCTTGGACTACATATGGTTGAGGGTTGTAAGACTATGCTAAATAAGTTGTTTAAAAATTTTACGAAATTTTTAAGCATATTGTATATTATTGGATATATATATATATATATTCATAATATTGATATTAAATGGAAACGCATTATCTCTCATTGTTGTATATATTTGTGTGAGAAGAACGAAGAAAAATATATATTTTTTTGTCCTTTTTGAATCAAATAATACTGAGGAATGTCTAGCATAAAAAAATAATTAAAGTTTTTTCATCTAGAATTGCCTCTTATTAATGTTTCGAAAGGAAATTTTGTTGTAAATATAAATATTTAATATTCTTCGTGATATTCGTTATAAAATACGAATATTATAATGATTTCATTATGAGAACGCTCTATATATAATAATATAGTGTAATTATCATTATAAATTTTAATATACGTATATACAACCTCAACTCATATGGGACTACCCCCTGAATTTAAGCATATTAATTAGGGGAGGAAAAGAAACTAACCAGGATTTTCTTAGTAGCGGCGAGCGAAAAGAAATCAGTTCAGCACTAAGTCACTTTGTCTATATGGCAAACGTGAGATGCAGTGTATGGAGCGTCAATATTCTAGTATGAGAAATTAACGATTTAAGTCCTTCTTAAATGAGGCCATTTACCCATAGAGGGTGCCAGGCCCGTATAACGTTAATGATTACTAGATGATGTTTCCAAAGAGTCGTGTTGCTTGATAGTGCAGCACTAAGTGGGTGGTAAACTCCATCTAAAACTAAATATAACCATGAGACCGATAGTAAACAAGTACCGTGAGGGAAAGTTGAAAAGAACTCTGAATAGAGAGTTAAACAGTACGTGAAACTGCTTAGAGGTTAAGCCCGATGAACCTGAATATCCGTTATGGAAAATTCATCATTAAAGTTGTAATATTTTAACAATATTATAATAATAGTGTGCATTTTTTCCATATAAGGACATTGTAATCTATTAGCATATAACAAATTTATCATAAAATATGACTTATAGTTTATTCAAATTATTATGCTTGCATTTTAACATAGAATAAATGTCATTAATTTGATAAAGTGTTGATAAATTAAAATTAATACAGTGCGTTAATTTTTCGAAATTATATAATGGCATAATTATCATTGATTTTTGTGTTTATTATATGCATTTGTATGATTAACAATGCGAAAGATTCAGGATACCTTCGGGACCCGTCTTGAAACACGGACCAAGGAGTCTAACATATGTGCAAGTTATTGGGAGATAAACCTAATAGCGTAATTAACTTGACTAATAATGGGATTAGTTTTTTAACTATTTATAGATAATTAACACAATCCCGGGGCGTTCTATATAGTTATGTATAATAATATTTATATTATTTATGCCTCTAACTGGAACGTACCTTGAGCATATATGCTGTGACCCGAAAGATGGTGAACTATACTTGATCAGGTTGAAGTCAGGGGAAACCCTGATGGAAGACCGAAACAGTTCTGACGTGCAAATCGATTGTCAGAATTGAGTATAGGGGCGAAAGACCAATCGAACCATCTAGTAGCTGGTTCCTTCCGAAGTTTCCCTCAGGATAGCTGGTGCATTTTAATGTTATATAAAATAATCTTATCTGGTAAAGCGAATGATTAGAGGCCTTAGGGTCGAAACGATCTTAACCTATTCTCAAACTTTAAATGGGTAAGAACCTTAACTTTCTTGATATGAAGTTTAAGGTTATGATATAATGTGCCCAGTGGGCCACTTTTGGTAAGCAGAACTGGCGCTGTGGGATGAACCAAACGTAATGTTACGGTGCCCAAATTAACAACTCATGCAGAAACCATGAAAGGCGTTGGTTGCTTAAAACAGCAGGACGGTGATCATGGAAGTCGAAATCCGCTAAGGAGTGTGTAACAACTCACCTGCCGAAGCAACTAGCCCTTAAAATGGATGGCGCTTAAGTTGTATACCTATACATTACCGCTAAAGTAGATGATTTATATTACTTGTGATATAAATTTTGAAACTTTAGTGAGTAGGAAGGTACAATGGTATGCGTAGAAGTGTTTGGCGTAAGCCTTCATGGAGCTGCCATTGGCACAGATCTTGGTGGTAGTAGCAAATAATCGAATGAGACCTTGGAGGACTGAAGTGGAGAAGGGTTTCGTGTGAACAGTGGTTGATCACGAGTTAGTCGGTCCTAAGTTCAAGGCGAAAGCCGAAAATTTTCAAGTAAAAAATCAGTGAGTAATATTGTCAAATCTTTTATGATTTTTAAATACTTGAATAATTTTGAACGAAAGGGAATACGGTTCCAATTCCGTAACCTGTTGAGTATCCGTTTGTTATTAAATATGGGCCTCGTGCTCATCCTGGCAACAGGAACGACCATAAAGAAGCCGTCGAGAGATATCGGAAGAGTTTTCTTTTCTGTTTTATAGCCGTACTACCATGGAAGTCTTTCGCAGAGAGATATGGTAGATGGGCTAGAAGAGCATGACATATACTGTTGTGTCGATATTTTCTCCTCGGACCTTGAAAATTTATGGTGGGGACACGCAAACTTCTCAACAGGCCGTACCAATATCCGCAGCTGGTCTCCAAGGTGAAGAGTCTCTAGTCGATAGAATAATGTAGGTAAGGGAAGTCGGCAAATTAGATCCGTAACTTCGGGATAAGGATTGGCTCTGAAGATTGAGATAGTCGGGCTTGATTGGGAAACAATAACATGGTTTATGTGCTCGTTCTGGGTAAATAGAGTTTCTATCATTTATGGTAGTTACTTGTTCCCCGGATAGTTTAGTTACGTAGCCAATTGTGGAACTTTCTTGCTAAAATTTTTAAGAATACTAATTGGGTTAAACCAGTTAGTTCTTATTAATTATAACGATTATCAATTAACAATCAATTCAGAACTGGCACGGACTTGGGGAATCCGACTGTCTAATTAAAACAAAGCATTGTGATGGCCCTAGCGGGTGTTGACACAATGTGATTTCTGCCCAGTGCTCTGAATGTCAAAGTGAAGAAATTCAAGTAAGCGCGGGTCAACGGCGGGAGTAACTATGACTCTCTTAAGGTAGCCAAATGCCTCGTCATCTAATTAGTGACGCGCATGAATGGATTAACGAGATTCCTACTGTCAAGTCCTCAGCCGCCAAACAGGGAGCCAAAAAGATCGGGCTTGGGATTGGGCTAGCTGGAGAGCGGCCGATCCCAGCCGAGGAGATCGCCGCCAACGTCGCTCCCCTTTGAGCAGGCTCCATCCACCTCTGCCGCTGCCGCTGCCACCACCGCTGCCAGTACTTCTGCCGCCGCTGCCGCCACCGCTGCCGCCACCGCTGCCGCCACCGCTGCCACCCACCGCTGCCACCACCGCTGCCACATGCCCGGCAACTGACATTGTCGCGGCAGGCTACTCGGCCATCATCGCAGAAATGTCTGCGATAAGGATGGCGGTGAGCAAGGCTGTACTTAAGGGGCTGATGCCGCCCGAGGCCTCAATGGAAATCCTCGTCGCGACCAACCGGTACGACGAGTTGGTCATGGCCCTGGCTGGGGAAAAGGTGCGCCTGGAGGAGAGGGCAAGGATGCCGCCTCCACCGAGACCCGCTGCTGCTGCCCACTCGGGCACCACTGCCGTCACAACCGCTGCGTATGCGACAGCCTTCCCAGGCCTCTGCCCGCACCGAGCGCCGTCGCTGCACCGATCCCAAAGCCTAGGGATACCTGGTCTGCTCTAATAAAGAGCAAAAAACCCGGAGGAGACCAGCAAGGAGCTTGTGGAGCGTGTTAAGAAGACCGTGGTGCCGACTCTTGGAGTCCGCGTCCACGAGGTTCGCGAGCTGAAGAGCGGAGGAGCGATTATTCGCACCCCTTCAGTGAGCGAACTGAGGAAGGTAGTGGCCAGCAGCAAATTCACCGAAGCGGGACTGGAGGTCAAGAAGAGGCCGGAGACCAAGCCTCAGGTCGTGGTGTACGACGTGGACACGTCCATAACACCGGAAGAGTTCATGGAGGAGCTCTTCACAAAGAACCTGGAGGAGACCATGACTGCCGCGGAGTTCAAAAAGTCGGTTCACCTGGGCAGTAAACCCTGGTCGGTCACCGACGGCGCCACGATCAACGTGACGCTAGAGGTCGACGCAAAGGCACAGGAGGCGTGTTGCGCGAATGCGTATACATTAAGTGGTTTAGATGCCGCTGCCGCTCCTTGGTCAGAACATACGCCTGCCACAGATGTGCAGGCTTCGACCACAAGGTGTCGCAATGTCGCCTAAAGGAGAACGTGTGCCACCGGTGTGGACAGAACGGCCACAACGTTGCACGGTGTCCCAACCCCGTGGACTGCCGCAACTGCCGCTTCAAGGGGTACCCTGCAGCACATTCCATGCTGTCAGCGGCGTGCCCGATCTACGGAGCGGTACTGGCGAGGGTGCAAGGCTAGACATTAATGTTTAGCTTCATCCAAGCTAATTGTGGCCGTGGCCGAGCGGCTGTGATGGAACTCGGAGCCATCATGCGCAGCTCTGGCCGTCAGTTCGCACTGGTCCAGGAGCCGTACGTCGATGGAGCAGGGCGGATTACCGGCCTTCCTTCTGGAATGCGAGTTTTCCAGGACCGCCGAGGAAAAGCTGCTATCATCGTCGACGAACCGGACGCCATCTGCATGCCAATGGAGACCCTTACCACGGATTTTGGAGTATGCGTCAGAGTTACGGGAAGATTCGGCTCAATCTTCCTATGCTCCGTGTACTGCCAATTCGACACCGACTTGGCGCCGTACCTCAGGTACTTAGATGCGGTGCTGCTGCTGGGCAGCCGCACTCCTGTCATCTTTGGGCTCGACGCGAACGCAGTATCCCCAGCGTGGTTTAGCAAGCTCTCCGAACACAATCGGGGGCAAGCTAACTATGCACGGGGTGAGCTGCTGTCTGAGTGGATAACCGAGATGAGAGCCGGCGTGCTCAATGAAGCCAGTCGGGTGTTTACATTCGATAACCGTAGAGGCCAAAGCGATATCGATGTGACAATCGTCAACCAAGCTGCGACTATGTGGGCCACATACGATTGGGAAGTGAAGGAATGGGACACCAGCGATCACAACATGATCCATGTTGTGGTGACGGACTGACCCGAACGACACAGTTGAGCCCATTGCTCCTGTGCCGTCATGGAAGCTTTCCAATGCGCGCTGGCGATTGTTCGAGGAGGAAGTGGTAAGGGAGATTGCCGAATTACCGGAAGACATCGCCGAATCGCCGTTGGACAACCAAGTGTCTGCACTGCGCTCTGTAGTGCACAGTGTGTGTGCGACAGAGTGCTGGGACGCAGCACACCGAGAGCCGCGAGAAAAGTAGTTTGGTGGACTGCCGAACTACACTCCAAACGCCGAGAGGTCAGGAGACTGAGGCGAAGGCTCCAGGACGCTCGTCGGCATGAGACCGACGCAGCAGAGGAACTTGTGCTCGCGTTGAGGATCTCCTCAGCGCAGTACAAGAAGCTCATCCTGAGATCGAAGGAAGACAACTGGCGACGCTTCGTGGGAGAGAACAGAGATGATCCATGGGGGCACGTCTACAGGATTTGCCGAGGCCCGCAAAAAGAGCACGGAGATTGGATGCCTTCGAACGGATGGTAGGCTGGTCGCAACATGGCGCGACTGTGCGGGGTGTGCTCCTTCGCAACTTCTTTCCTGTTGCGGAGACGAATGCACACATTGCCATCCCGATCGAGGCTCCACCGGCCCTCGAAGCTTTCGAGGTTGATGCATGCGTCGCCAGGTTTGAAGAGCAGACGCTCTCCCGGCATGGACGGCATCACAGGTGCCATTTGCAAGGCATTGTGGCGTGCCATCCCTCAGCACATGACAGCGATGTATTCCCGCTGCCTGGAGACAGGGTATTTCCCAACGGAATGGAAGCATCCCAGGGTGGTTCCACTCCTGAAGGGACCGATAAGGAACCGGACCCGATCCTACCTCATATCGGGGTATCTGTCTGTTGCCAGTGCTGGGCAAAGTGCTTGAGGGCATCATGGTGAATCGTCCTGAAGGACACCATTCCGGATGGCTGCAGATGGGCAATTTGGCTTCGCCAAGGACGTTGTGTGGAGGATGCTTGGAAACACGTCGTGAGTACTGTTTCGGCCAGCCGGTCGAAATACGTGCTCGGAGTCTTCGTGGATTTCAAGGGAGCCTTCGACAAACGTTGAGTGGAATGCTGCACTACGCCGCCTCCTTGAGCTGGGATGCCGAGAAGCAAGCTTGTGGCGAAGTTTCTTCTCCGGCCGGAGTGCGAGCATCGTCAGTAGGCATGGAGTAGCCACTGTTCCGGTGACAAGAGGTTGCCCGCAGGGGTCCATAAGTGGTCCATTTATATGGAACATCTTAATGGACGTGTTGCTCCAGCGCTTAGAGCCCCTTGGTGCGCTCAGCGCGTATGCTGACGACTTGCTCCTCCTCATCGAAGGGAATGCCCGATCAGAGCTCGAACAAAAAGGAGGTGAGTTAATGTCCATCGTAGGCGCTTGGGGAGTTGAAGTCGGCGTTGCCGTTTCAACTAGCAAGACGGCGATCATGCTGCTCAAAGGCATACTTAGACGGCCGCCAGTGGTACGGCTTGCTGGAGCAAACCTGCCATATAAGTGCAAGTATCGGTACCTAGGCATCACGGTCGGCGAGCGGTTGAGTTTTCCTCCCGCCACATCACGGGCTTGCGTGATAAGCTGACCGGAGTCGTAGGGGCATTGTCGCGCGTACTGCGGGTCGACTGGGGACTCAGTCCCCGCGCAAAGCGGACAATATATGCCGGACTCATGGTGCCCTGTGCACTATTTGGTGCCTCGGTTTGGTCTGTCGTGACGACGACGCAAGTGGTTGCCAGGAGGCATCTGCTTGCGTGCCAAAGGATCGTCCTGATTGGATGCCTACCGGTATGCCGAACAGTGTCCACCATGGCGCTGCAAGTACTAGCTGGAGCCCCCCCGTTTGATCTGGTTGCCAGACGCCTGGCAATCAGCTTCAAACTAAAGCGTGACTACCGCTGGAGGAGAGCGATTGGCTGTACGGCGAAGATTTGGCAAATCTTAGCTGGAAGCAGAAGATGGCGCGACTAGACGAAGACCTGTTGTGCGAGTGGCAACGCAGATTGGGATGATGGTGACTCCCCAGGACGGGTGGACGCACCGCTTCATCCCGAACGCAGGCTTCGTCTACAGCGAACGAAGGTTTGGCTTCACGCTGCGCGCTGGGTTCCTGCTGACGGGCCACGGATCGCCTCAATGCATTTCTGCATGGAAGAAGCCTTAGCGACACGCCCAGCATGTCTATGCGGCGCAGAACGCGAGGATTGGCAGCACTTCCTATGTGCTTGTCCACTCTATACAGACTTGCGAGACCTCGATGGACTTGGAGTGCAGTACACGGATGGCGACTGGACCTTCTCCGATGTGACGGCTTTCTCAGGAGAGAATGCGGACTCTCGACAGGTTCGCCGGACTGGCGTTCTCCAGGCGACAACAGCTGCTGAATGCGCAAGCGGAGCACGGGCTGGGTGGATTCCCTATCCAGGCCGGTCGGGGCTAAAAGGAGGATCGAGCGAGTCCTTAAGATCGGTACCAGGGTTGTGCAGTTCCAAGGCTGCACATTGAGGTCGGCCTCCTATCTACTATCTAGCGAAACCACAGCCAAGGGAACGGGCTTGGAATAATTAGCGGGGAAAGAAGACCCTTTTGAGCTTGACTCTAATCTGGCAGTGTAAGGAGACATAAGAGGTGTAGCATAAGTGGGAGATATTAGATTTCGGTTTGGTATCGACAATGAAATACCACTACTCTTATTGTTTCCTTACTTACTTGATTAAATGGAACGTGTATCATTTCCTAGCCATTATACGGATATATTTATTATATCTTATGGTATTGGGTTTTGATGCAAGCTTCTTGATCAAAGTATCACGAGTTTGTTATATAATCGCAAACAAATTCTTTAATGAGAAAATGCATTTATGTATTTTCAATTTGAAAATTTGGTATAACTCCAATTACTCAGGTATGATCCAATTCAAGGACATTGCCAGGTAGGGAGTTTGACTGGGGCGGTACATCTCTCAAATAATAACGGAGGTGTCCCAAGGCCAGCTCAGTGCGGACAGAAACCACACATAGAGCAAAAGGGCAAATGCTGACTTGATCTCGGTGTTCAGTACACACAGGGACAGCAAAAGCTCGGCCTATCGATCCTTTTGGTTTAAAGAGTTTTTAACAAGAGGTGTCAGAAAAGTTACCATAGGGATAACTGGCTTGTGGCGGCCAAGCGTTCATAGCGACGTCGCTTTTTGATCCTTCGATGTCGGCTCTTCCTATCATTGTGAAGCAAAATTCACCAAGCGTTGGATTGTTCACCCATGCAAGGGAACGTGAGCTGGGTTTAGACCGTCGTGAGACAGGTTAGTTTTACCCTACTAATGACAAAACGTTGTTGCGACAGCATTCCTGCGTAGTACGAGAGGAACCGCAGGTACGGACCAATGGCACAATACTTGTTCGAGCGAACAGTGGTATGACGCTACGTCCGTTGGATTATGCCTGAACGCCTCTAAGGTCGTATCCGTGCTGGACTGCAATGATAAATAAGGGGCAATTTGCATTGTATGGCTTCTAAACCATTAAAAGTTTATAATTTATTTTATAAACGACAATGGATGTGATGCCAATGTAATTTGTAACATAGTAAATTGGGAGGATCATCGATCACCTGATGCCGCGCTAGTTGCATATAAAAACATTATTTAATACAATGACAAAGCCTAGAATCAATTGTAAACGACTTTTGTAACAGGCAAGGTGTTGTAAGTGGTTGAGCAGCTGCCATACTGCGATCCACTGAAGCTTATCCTTTGCTTGATGATTCGATATATATAAATTTATTCTTTATATATGAAAATTATTTTTATATATTTATATGAATATATACCTATAAATGGTAATATATATATATATATTAAAAAGAATATATTTTATATAAATATGGATAAATTATTTATCCTATATAAATTACGTTGGCTTGAATATGAATATAATGTTATATTATAAGTTTGTTATACTTAATTACATATGAAATGATACTTATAAAAATTGTATTATGTGAACACACGAAACATAGTGTATATGCATATGTGCAAATGTGAATGTATATATGAAATAATATGAATGCAAAAAGCATGGAGTGATCGTATGTGGAACTTGGAAGTATTTCTAATATTGGAATTTAATGATATGTGATATGAATGCAAGAATTAAATAGTTTGGTATATAAAATGTGATAATATTATATGTTATATTATAACATGAGCATGATTTGATTATGAATACAGAAAATATAAAGATATATTTTATATACATATGTACAAATATATGTATATTTGGAGTGATCGTATGTGGAACTTGGAAGTATTTCTAATATTGGAATTCAATGATATGTGATATAAATGCAAGAATTAAATAGTTTTGTATATAAAATGACAATATTATGGATATGGGGAAACATTCACCATATCCTAAAAATTATAACATGAGTATGATTTGATTTTGAATAGAGAAAATATAATGATATATTTTATATACATATTTACAAAAATATATGTATATTTTTGAAATTGTGTTATAATGAATAAAAATAACAAATAACGCCGAGGTGTGCTATAAAGTATCAATATTAGGTTTTATATGGATATGGATATGGATATGGGAATGTTTCTCATATATAATATAACATTATAGCATAATCACATTGCGATTATAAATATAGAAAATATAAAAATTTATTTAATATAAATAGATATATTACGTGTATATGTGAAATTAAAGCAAAGATACCAGCTGATATGATATCTTTCATGTAAATGAATGATGAATGTAATGAAAAATAATTAATTTAATTTCATATGATATGGGGAACATACTAAGTCGGCAATGTCTGTTTATTTTATATGCGTATATATATTTTTCTTAATATATATGAATAATTTTGAAGTGATAGTATAATATTTTGTATTAAAATACGAAAAGAAACTATTTTTAAAAGGTACTCTCAAGTAAAAATACCTGATTTGCGGAAAGCGTGGCAGAAAACCTATATAGGGAGTGGTAGTCTCGTGCATGGTATATTTCATATGAAAATTTTATAATGAAAAATTATTAATTTATTTCATATGATATGGGGAATATACTTAGCCGGCAATGTCTGTGTATTTTATATGAATATATATATATTTCTTAATATATATGAATAATTTTGAAGTGATAGTATTGTATTTTTTATTAAAATACGAAAAGAAACTATTGTTAAGAGGCACTCTCAAGTAAAAATACCCGATTTGCGGAAAGCGTGGCAGAAAACCTATATAGGGAGTGGTAGTCTCGTGCATGGTATATTTCATATGAAAATTTTATAATGAAAAATTATTAATTTATTTCATATGATATGGGGAATATACTTAGCCGGCAATGTCTGTGTATTTTATATGAATATATATATATTTCTTAGTATATATGAATAATTTTGAAGTGATAGTATTGTATTTTTTATTAAAATACGAAAAGAAACTATTGTTAAGAGGCACTCTCAAGTAAAAATACCCGATTTGCGGAAAGCGTGGCAGAAAACCTATATAGGGAGTGGTAGTCTCGTGCATGGTATATTTCATATGAAAATTTTATAATGAAAAATTATTAATTTATTTCATATGATATGGGGAATATACTTAGCCGGCAATGTCTGTGTATTTTATATGAATATATATATATTTCTTAATATATATGAATAATTTTGAAGTGATAGTATTGTATTTTTTATTAAAATACGAAAAGAAACTATTGTTAAGAGGCACTCTCAAGTAAAAATACCCGATTTGCGGAAAGCGTGGCAGAAAACCTATATAGGGAGTGGTAGTCTCGTGCATGGTATATTTCATATGAAAATTTTATAATGAAAAATTATTAATTTATTTCATATGATATGGGGAATATACTTAGCCGGCAATGTCTGTGTATTTTATATGAATATATATATATTTCTTAATATATATGAATAATTTTGAAGTGATAGTATTGTATTTTTTATTAAAATACGAAAAGAAACTATTGTTAAGAGGCACTCTAAAGCAAAAATACCCGATTTGCGGAAAGCGTGGCAGAAAACCTATACATGATGGACAGTTGATGTCCATCGGTATTGTATACAATATTTGGTACAGTATTGTATATAATATTATTATATGTTGTCATTATACTCAAAGTAGTGTTTAATAGGAGATATTTGTTTTCAAATTGATCTTAATAAAGATAATATAGTGAAACTAACCAAGATATATACTATTTAGTATATATCATTTCTGTTTCGAATTATTATCGTGAATTTTTGGAAATGGTCTTATATGATTAAATATTGTATGAGTGCCATTTCAACAATGTACCAGCATATATAATCAAAGCGATTTATATGCAAATTCAAATATTGCCAAAATATATAAATTCCATTCCACATGAACTCATGTGTTTGGTTTTATTTAATGTATATCACAAAAAACGCATACGAAATTGGATAAATTTTAAATTTGTTGTCAAAATACATAGTTTAAACACAATTAATATTGGTTTAAGCCTATATACGTGTGATAATATATTAAGTGCAAATAAAAAGATATTTTTGAACGAAAAAAAAATGTATATAATAAAATATATATATTTATATAGAGAAAAATGGCGAATGTGAATGCTATATAAAAATGGCCACAATCGTTTAACAAATTCTCATAAACTGTTGATAAAAAATAATTATTTATTTTTTTTTTTTATTCAAAAGTATTATTGAGTTGTCAAATATTTACATATGTGAGCGTATGCGCACGAAACGAAAACATTATTCTGGTTGATCCTGCCAGTAGTTATATGCTTGTCTCAAAGATTAAGCCATGCATGTCTAAGTACACACGAATTAAAAGTGAAACCGCAAAAGGCTCATTATATCAGTTATGGTTCCTTAGATCGTTAACAGTTACTTGGATAACTGTGGTAATTCTAGAGCTAATACATGCAATTAAAACACGGACCTTATGGGACGTGTGCTTTTATTAGGCTAAAACCAAGCGATCGTAAGATCGTTACATTGGTTGAACTCTAGATAACATGCAGATCGTATGGTCTTGTACCGACGACAGATCTTTCAAATGTCTGCCCTATCAACTTTTGATGGTAGTATCTAGGACTACCATGGTTGCAACGGGTAACGGGGAATCAGGGTTCGATTCCGGAGAGGGAGCCTGAGAAACGGCTACCACATCTAAGGAAGGCAGCAGGCGCGTAAATTACCCACTCCCAGCTCGGGGAGGTAGTGACGAAAAATAACAATACAGGACTCATATCCGAGGCCCTGTAATTGGAATGAGTACACTTTAAATCCTTTAACAAGGACCAATTGGAGGGCAAGTCTGGTGCCAGCAGCCGCGGTAATTCCAGCTCCAATAGCGTATATTAAAGTTGTTGCGGTTAAAACGTTCGTAGTTGAACTTGTGCTTCATACGGGTAGTACAACTTACAATTGTGGTTAGTACTATACCTTTATGTATGTAAGCGTATTACCGGTGGAGTTCTTATATATAATTAAGTACTTGTATTTTTTTATATATTCCTCCTATTTAAAAACCTGCATTAGTGCTCTTCATCGAGTGTTATTGTGGGCCGGTACAATTACTTTGAACAAATTAGAGTGCTTAAAGCAGGCTTCAAATGCCTGAATATTCTGTGCATGGGATAATGAAATAAGACCTCTGTTCTGCTTTCATTGGTTTTCAGATCAAGAGGTAATGATTAATAGAAGCAGTTTGGGGGCATTAGTATTACGACGCGAGAGGTGAAATTCTTGGACCGTCGTAAGACTAACTTAAGCGAAAGCATTTGCCAAAGATGTTTTCATTAATCAAGAACGAAAGTTAGAGGTTCGAAGGCGATCAGATACCGCCCTAGTTCTAACCATAAACGATGCCAGCTAGCAATTGGGTGTAGCTACTTTTATGGCTCTCTCAGTCGCTTCCCGGGAAACCAAAGCTTTTGGGCTCCGGGGGAAGTATGGTTGCAAAGCTGAAACTTAAAGGAATTGACGGAAGGGCACCACCAGGAGTGGAGCCTGCGGCTTAATTTGACTCAACACGGGAAAACTTACCAGGTCCGAACATAAGTGTGTAAGACAGATTGATAGCTCTTTCTCGAATCTATGGGTGGTGGTGCATGGCCGTTCTTAGTTCGTGGAGTGATTTGTCTGGTTAATTCCGATAACGAACGAGACTCAAATATATTAAATAGATATCTTCAGGATTATGGTGTTGAAGCTTATATAGCCTTCATTCATGGTGGCAGTAAAATGTTTATTGTGTTTGAATGTGTTTATATAAGTGGAGCCGTACCTGTTGGTTTGTCCCATTATAAGGACACTAGCTTCTTAAATGGACAAATTGCGTCTAGCAATAATGAGATTGAGCAATAACAGGTCTGTGATGCCCTTAGATGTCCTGGGCTGCACGCGCGCTACAATGAAAGTATCAACGTGTATTTCCTAGACCGAGAGGTCCGGGTAAACCGCTGAACCACTTTCATGCTTGGGATTGTGAACTGAAACTGTTCACATGAACTTGGAATTCCCAGTAAGTGTGAGTCATTAACTCGCATTGATTACGTCCCTGCCCTTTGTACACACCGCCCGTCGCTACTACCGATTGAATTATTTAGTGAGGTCTCCGGACGTGATCACTGTGACGCCTTGCGTGTTACGGTTGTTTCGCAAAAGTTGACCGAACTTGATTATTTAGAGGAAGTAAAAGTCGTAACAAGGTTTCCGTAGGTGAACCTGCGGAAGGATCATTATTGTATGTTTCTACCGTTAACAAAAATATATATATATTGCCAATTTACCAAACAAAATATGTTTTTATAAAATCATAATTGTAAAATAAAATATATTCAGTTGTATATATTATATGTTTATATTAATTATATTGCCAATATACTCATTTAGTAGTAGCTATACATATAACATTGTGTTCTATGTGTGTAGCAATTAATATATAAATACATATTGATGATATTATTACAATAATATTGATTTATAAAATCTGTGTGCATATGTACCATAGTATGCACGCGTTGCGAATATGTATTGTCCATCATAGCTATGGGCATACATTGGTTAATGCAACAGCCTAAAAAGTACAATGTTGTACCTGATTTCAGGTTAATACTTTTATATAAATTGATAATTATCAAACAAGCCAAAATACATATTATATTATTTAAAAATATGGTAATATATCGCTTATATAAAACTAAGACATTTCGCAACATTCTTTTAGGATAAAACTAAAATTTATTGAAGGAATTGATATATGCCAGTAAAATGGTGTATTTTTAATTTCTTTCAATAAAGACATATCTGACAAATAAATGAATAAACAAATTTTAATCACTCTAAGCGGTGGATCACTCGGCTCATGGGTCGATGAAGAACGCAGCAAACTGTGCGTCATCGTGTGAACTGCAGGACACATGAACATCGACATTTTGAACGCATATCGCAGTCCATGCTGTTTGGTACTTTAATTAATTTTATAGTGCTGCTTGGACTACATATGGTTGAGGGTTGTAAGACTATGCTAAATAAGTTGTTTAAAAATTTTACGAAATTTTTAAGCATATTGTATATTATTGGATATATATATATATATATTCATAATATTGATATTAAATGGAAACGCATTATCTCTCATTGTTGTATATATTTGTGTGAGAAGAACGAAGAAAAATATATATTTTTTTGTCCTTTTTGAATCAAATAATACTGAGGAATGTCTAGCATAAAAAAATAATTAAAGTTTTTTCATCTAGAATTGCCTCTTATTAATGTTTCGAAAGGAAATTTTGTTGTAAATATAAATATTTAATATTCTTCGTGATATTCGTTATAAAATACGAATATTATAATGATTTCATTATGAGAACGCTCTATATATAATAATATAGTGTAATTATCATTATAAATTTTAATATACGTATATACAACCTCAACTCATATGGGACTACCCCCTGAATTTAAGCATATTAATTAGGGGAGGAAAAGAAACTAACCAGGATTTTCTTAGTAGCGGCGAGCGAAAAGAAATCAGTTCAGCACTAAGTCACTTTGTCTATATGGCAAACGTGAGATGCAGTGTATGGAGCGTCAATATTCTAGTATGAGAAATTAACGATTTAAGTCCTTCTTAAATGAGGCCATTTACCCATAGAGGGTGCCAGGCCCGTATAACGTTAATGATTACTAGATGATGTTTCCAAAGAGTCGTGTTGCTTGATAGTGCAGCACTAAGTGGGTGGTAAACTCCATCTAAAACTAAATATAACCATGAGACCGATAGTAAACAAGTACCGTGAGGGAAAGTTGAAAAGAACTCTGAATAGAGAGTTAAACAGTACGTGAAACTGCTTAGAGGTTAAGCCCGATGAACCTGAATATCCGTTATGGAAAATTCATCATTAAAGTTGTAATATTTTAACAATATTATAATAATAGTGTGCATTTTTTCCATATAAGGACATTGTAATCTATTAGCATATAACAAATTTATCATAAAATATGACTTATAGTTTATTCAAATTATTATGCTTGCATTTTAACATAGAATAAATGTCATTAATTTGATAAAGTGTTGATAAATTAAAATTAATACAGTGCGTTAATTTTTCGAAATTATATAATGGCATAATTATCATTGATTTTTGTGTTTATTATATGCATTTGTATGATTAACAATGCGAAAGATTCAGGATACCTTCGGGACCCGTCTTGAAACACGGACCAAGGAGTCTAACATATGTGCAAGTTATTGGGAGATAAACCTAATAGCGTAATTAACTTGACTAATAATGGGATTAGTTTTTTAACTATTTATAGATAATTAACACAATCCCGGGGCGTTCTATATAGTTATGTATAATAATATTTATATTATTTATGCCTCTAACTGGAACGTACCTTGAGCATATATGCTGTGACCCGAAAGATGGTGAACTATACTTGATCAGGTTGAAGTCAGGGGAAACCCTGATGGAAGACCGAAACAGTTCTGACGTGCAAATCGATTGTCAGAATTGAGTATAGGGGCGAAAGACCAATCGAACCATCTAGTAGCTGGTTCCTTCCGAAGTTTCCCTCAGGATAGCTGGTGCATTTTAATGTTATATAAAATAATCTTATCTGGTAAAGCGAATGATTAGAGGCCTTAGGGTCGAAACGATCTTAACCTATTCTCAAACTTTAAATGGGTAAGAACCTTAACTTTCTTGATATGAAGTTTAAGGTTATGATATAATGTGCCCAGTGGGCCACTTTTGGTAAGCAGAACTGGCGCTGTGGGATGAACCAAACGTAATGTTACGGTGCCCAAATTAACAACTCATGCAGAAACCATGAAAGGCGTTGGTTGCTTAAAACAGCAGGACGGTGATCATGGAAGTCGAAATCCGCTAAGGAGTGTGTAACAACTCACCTGCCGAAGCAACTAGCCCTTAAAATGGATGGCGCTTAAGTTGTATACCTATACATTACCGCTAAAGTAGATGATTTATATTACTTGTGATATAAATTTTGAAACTTTAGTGAGTAGGAAGGTACAATGGTATGCGTAGAAGTGTTTGGCGTAAGCCTTCATGGAGCTGCCATTGGCACAGATCTTGGTGGTAGTAGCAAATAATCGAATGAGACCTTGGAGGACTGAAGTGGAGAAGGGTTTCGTGTGAACAGTGGTTGATCACGAGTTAGTCGGTCCTAAGTTCAAGGCGAAAGCCGAAAATTTTCAAGTAAAAAATCAGTGAGTAATATTGTCAAATCTTTTATGATTTTTAAATACTTGAATAATTTTGAACGAAAGGGAATACGGTTCCAATTCCGTAACCTGTTGAGTATCCGTTTGTTATTAAATATGGGCCTCGTGCTCATCCTGGCAACAGGAACGACCATAAAGAAGCCGTCGAGAGATATCGGAAGAGTTTTCTTTTCTGTTTTATAGCCGTACTACCATGGAAGTCTTTCGCAGAGAGATATGGTAGATGGGCTAGAAGAGCATGACATATACTGTTGTGTCGATATTTTCTCCTCGGACCTTGAAAATTTATGGTGGGGACACGCAAACTTCTCAACAGGCCGTACCAATATCCGCAGCTGGTCTCCAAGGTGAAGAGTCTCTAGTCGATAGAATAATGTAGGTAAGGGAAGTCGGCAAATTAGATCCGTAACTTCGGGATAAGGATTGGCTCTGAAGATTGAGATAGTCGGGCTTGATTGGGAAACAATAACATGGTTTATGTGCTCGTTCTGGGTAAATAGAGTTTCTATCATTTATGGTAGTTACTTGTTCCCCGGATAGTTTAGTTACGTAGCCAATTGTGGAACTTTCTTGCTAAAATTTTTAAGAATACTAATTGGGTTAAACCAGTTAGTTCTTATTAATTATAACGATTATCAATTAACAATCAATTCAGAACTGGCACGGACTTGGGGAATCCGACTGTCTAATTAAAACAAAGCATTGTGATGGCCCTAGCGGGTGTTGACACAATGTGATTTCTGCCCAGTGCTCTGAATGTCAAAGTGAAGAAATTCAAGTAAGCGCGGGTCAACGGCGGGAGTAACTATGACTCTCTTAAGGTAGCCAAATGCCTCGTCATCTAATTAGTGACGCGCATGAATGGATTAACGAGATTCCTACTGTCCCTATCTACTATCTAGCGAAACCACAGCCAAGGGAACGGGCTTGGAATAATTAGCGGGGAAAGAAGACCCTTTTGAGCTTGACTCTAATCTGGCAGTGTAAGGAGACATAAGAGGTGTAGCATAAGTGGGAGATATTAGATTTCGGTTTGGTATCGACAATGAAATACCACTACTCTTATTGTTTCCTTACTTACTTGATTAAATGGAACGTGTATCATTTCCTAGCCATTATACGGATATATTTATTATATCTTATGGTATTGGGTTTTGATGCAAGCTTCTTGATCAAAGTATCACGAGTTTGTTATATAATCGCAAACAAATTCTTTAATGAGAAAATGCATTTATGTATTTTCAATTTGAAAATTTGGTATAACTCCAATTACTCAGGTATGATCCAATTCAAGGACATTGCCAGGTAGGGAGTTTGACTGGGGCGGTACATCTCTCAAATAATAACGGAGGTGTCCCAAGGCCAGCTCAGTGCGGACAGAAACCACACATAGAGCAAAAGGGCAAATGCTGACTTGATCTCGGTGTTCAGTACACACAGGGACAGCAAAAGCTCGGCCTATCGATCCTTTTGGTTTAAAGAGTTTTTAACAAGAGGTGTCAGAAAAGTTACCATAGGGATAACTGGCTTGTGGCGGCCAAGCGTTCATAGCGACGTCGCTTTTTGATCCTTCGATGTCGGCTCTTCCTATCATTGTGAAGCAAAATTCACCAAGCGTTGGATTGTTCACCCATGCAAGGGAACGTGAGCTGGGTTTAGACCGTCGTGAGACAGGTTAGTTTTACCCTACTAATGACAAAACGTTGTTGCGACAGCATTCCTGCGTAGTACGAGAGGAACCGCAGGTACGGACCAATGGCACAATACTTGTTCGAGCGAACAGTGGTATGACGCTACGTCCGTTGGATTATGCCTGAACGCCTCTAAGGTCGTATCCGTGCTGGACTGCAATGATAAATAAGGGGCAATTTGCATTGTATGGCTTCTAAACCATTAAAAGTTTATAATTTATTTTATAAACGACAATGGATGTGATGCCAATGTAATTTGTAACATAGTAAATTGGGAGGATCATCGATCACCTGATGCCGCGCTAGTTGCATATAAAAACATTATTTAATACAATGACAAAGCCTAGAATCAATTGTAAACGACTTTTGTAACAGGCAAGGTGTTGTAAGTGGTTGAGCAGCTGCCATACTGCGATCCACTGAAGCTTATCCTTTGCTTGATGATTCGATATATATAAATTTATTCTTTATATATGAAAATTATTTTTATATATTTATATGAATATATACCTATAAATGGTAATATATATATATATATTAAAAAGAATATATTTTATATAAATATGGATAAATTATTTATCCTATATAAATTACGTTGGCTTGAATATGAATATAATGTTATATTATAAGTTTGTTATACTTAATTACATATGAAATGATACTTATAAAAATTGTATTATGTGAACACACGAAACATAGTGTATATGCATATGTGCAAATGTGAATGTATATATGAAATAATATGAATGCAAAAAGCATGGAGTGATCGTATGTGGAACTTGGAAGTATTTCTAATATTGGAATTTAATGATATGTGATATGAATGCAAGAATTAAATAGTTTGGTATATAAAATGTGATAATATTATATGTTATATTATAACATGAGCATGATTTGATTATGAATACAGAAAATATAAAGATATATTTTATATACATATGTACAAATATATGTATATTTGGAGTGATCGTATGTGGAACTTGGAAGTATTTCTAATATTGGAATTCAATGATATGTGATATAAATGCAAGAATTAAATAGTTTTGTATATAAAATGACAATATTATGGATATGGGGAAACATTCACCATATCCTAAAAATTATAACATGAGTATGATTTGATTTTGAATAGAGAAAATATAATGATATATTTTATATACATATTTACAAAAATATATGTATATTTTTGAAATTGTGTTATAATGAATAAAAATAACAAATAACGCCGAGGTGTGCTATAAAGTATCAATATTAGGTTTTATATGGATATGGATATGGATATGGGAATGTTTCTCATATATAATATAACATTATAGCATAATCACATTGCGATTATAAATATAGAAAATATAAAAATTTATTTAATATAAATAGATATATTACGTGTATATGTGAAATTAAAGCAAAGATACCAGCTGATATGATATCTTTCATGTAAATGAATGATGAATGTAATGAAAAATAATTAATTTAATTTCATATGATATGGGGAACATACTAAGTCGGCAATGTCTGTTTATTTTATATGCGTATATATATTTTTCTTAATATATATGAATAATTTTGAAGTGATAGTATAATATTTTGTATTAAAATACGAAAAGAAACTATTTTTAAAAGGTACTCTCAAGTAAAAATACCTGATTTGCGGAAAGCGTGGCAGAAAACCTATATAGGGAGTGGTAGTCTCGTGCATGGTATATTTCATATGAAAATTTTATAATGAAAAATTATTAATTTATTTCATATGATATGGGGAATATACTTAGCCGGCAATGTCTGTGTATTTTATATGAATATATATATATTTCTTAATATATATGAATAATTTTGAAGTGATAGTATTGTATTTTTTATTAAAATACGAAAAGAAACTATTGTTAAGAGGCACTCTCAAGTAAAAATACCCGATTTGCGGAAAGCGTGGCAGAAAACCTATATAGGGAGTGGTAGTCTCGTGCATGGTATATTTCATATGAAAATTTTATAATGAAAAATTATTAATTTATTTCATATGATATGGGGAATATACTTAGCCGGCAATGTCTGTGTATTTTATATGAATATATATATATTTCTTAGTATATATGAATAATTTTGAAGTGATAGTATTGTATTTTTTATTAAAATACGAAAAGAAACTATTGTTAAGAGGCACTCTCAAGTAAAAATACCCGATTTGCGGAAAGCGTGGCAGAAAACCTATATAGGGAGTGGTAGTCTCGTGCATGGTATATTTCATATGAAAATTTTATAATGAAAAATTATTAATTTATTTCATATGATATGGGGAATATACTTAGCCGGCAATGTCTGTGTATTTTATATGAATATATATATATTTCTTAATATATATGAATAATTTTGAAGTGATAGTATTGTATTTTTTATTAAAATACGAAAAGAAACTATTGTTAAGAGGCACTCTCAAGTAAAAATACCCGATTTGCGGAAAGCGTGGCAGAAAACCTATATAGGGAGTGGTAGTCTCGTGCATGGTATATTTCATATGAAAATTTTATAATGAAAAATTATTAATTTATTTCATATGATATGGGGAATATACTTAGCCGGCAATGTCTGTGTATTTTATATGAATATATATATATTTCTTAATATATATGAATAATTTTGAAGTGATAGTATTGTATTTTTTATTAAAATACGAAAAGAAACTATTGTTAAGAGGCACTCTAAAGCAAAAATACCCGATTTGCGGAAAGCGTGGCAGAAAACCTATACATGATGGACAGTTGATGTCCATCGGTATTGTATACAATATTTGGTACAGTATTGTATATAATATTATTATATGTTGTCATTATACTCAAAGTAGTGTTTAATAGGAGATATTTGTTTTCAAATTGATCTTAATAAAGATAATATAGTGAAACTAACCAAGATATATACTATTTAGTATATATCATTTCTGTTTCGAATTATTATCGTGAATTTTTGGAAATGGTCTTATATGATTAAATATTGTATGAGTGCCATTTCAACAATGTACCAGCATATATAATCAAAGCGATTTATATGCAAATTCAAATATTGCCAAAATATATAAATTCCATTCCACATGAACTCATGTGTTTGGTTTTATTTAATGTATATCACAAAAAACGCATACGAAATTGGATAAATTTTAAATTTGTTGTCAAAATACATAGTTTAAACACAATTAATATTGGTTTAAGCCTATATACGTGTGATAATATATTAAGTGCAAATAAAAAGATATTTTTGAACGAAAAAAAAATGTATATAATAAAATATATATATTTATATAGAGAAAAATGGCGAATGTGAATGCTATATAAAAATGGCCACAATCGTTTAACAAATTCTCATAAACTGTTGATAAAAAATAATTATTTATTTTTTTTTTTTTATTCAAAAGTATTATTGAGTTGTCAAATATTTACATATGTGAGCGTATGCGCACGAAACGAAAACATTATTCTGGTTGATCCTGCCAGTAGTTATATGCTTGTCTCAAAGATTAAGCCATGCATGTCTAAGTACACACGAATTAAAAGTGAAACCGCAAAAGGCTCATTATATCAGTTATGGTTCCTTAGATCGTTAACAGTTACTTGGATAACTGTGGTAATTCTAGAGCTAATACATGCAATTAAAACACGGACCTTATGGGACGTGTGCTTTTATTAGGCTAAAACCAAGCGATCGTAAGATCGTTACATTGGTTGAACTCTAGATAACATGCAGATCGTATGGTCTTGTACCGACGACAGATCTTTCAAATGTCTGCCCTATCAACTTTTGATGGTAGTATCTAGGACTACCATGGTTGCAACGGGTAACGGGGAATCAGGGTTCGATTCCGGAGAGGGAGCCTGAGAAACGGCTACCACATCTAAGGAAGGCAGCAGGCGCGTAAATTACCCACTCCCAGCTCGGGGAGGTAGTGACGAAAAATAACAATACAGGACTCATATCCGAGGCCCTGTAATTGGAATGAGTACACTTTAAATCCTTTAACAAGGACCAATTGGAGGGCAAGTCTGGTGCCAGCAGCCGCGGTAATTCCAGCTCCAATAGCGTATATTAAAGTTGTTGCGGTTAAAACGTTCGTAGTTGAACTTGTGCTTCATACGGGTAGTACAACTTACAATTGTGGTTAGTACTATACCTTTATGTATGTAAGCGTATTACCGGTGGAGTTCTTATATATAATTAAGTACTTGTATTTTTTTATATATTCCTCCTATTTAAAAACCTGCATTAGTGCTCTTCATCGAGTGTTATTGTGGGCCGGTACAATTACTTTGAACAAATTAGAGTGCTTAAAGCAGGCTTCAAATGCCTGAATATTCTGTGCATGGGATAATGAAATAAGACCTCTGTTCTGCTTTCATTGGTTTTCAGATCAAGAGGTAATGATTAATAGAAGCAGTTTGGGGGCATTAGTATTACGACGCGAGAGGTGAAATTCTTGGACCGTCGTAAGACTAACTTAAGCGAAAGCATTTGCCAAAGATGTTTTCATTAATCAAGAACGAAAGTTAGAGGTTCGAAGGCGATCAGATACCGCCCTAGTTCTAACCATAAACGATGCCAGCTAGCAATTGGGTGTAGCTACTTTTATGGCTCTCTCAGTCGCTTCCCGGGAAACCAAAGCTTTTGGGCTCCGGGGGAAGTATGGTTGCAAAGCTGAAACTTAAAGGAATTGACGGAAGGGCACCACCAGGAGTGGAGCCTGCGGCTTAATTTGACTCAACACGGGAAAACTTACCAGGTCCGAACATAAGTGTGTAAGACAGATTGATAGCTCTTTCTCGAATCTATGGGTGGTGGTGCATGGCCGTTCTTAGTTCGTGGAGTGATTTGTCTGGTTAATTCCGATAACGAACGAGACTCAAATATATTAAATAGATATCTTCAGGATTATGGTGTTGAAGCTTATATAGCCTTCATTCATGGTGGCAGTAAAATGTTTATTGTGTTTGAATGTGTTTATATAAGTGGAGCCGTACCTGTTGGTTTGTCCCATTATAAGGACACTAGCTTCTTAAATGGACAAATTGCGTCTAGCAATAATGAGATTGAGCAATAACAGGTCTGTGATGCCCTTAGATGTCCTGGGCTGCACGCGCGCTACAATGAAAGTATCAACGTGTATTTCCTAGACCGAGAGGTCCGGGTAAACCGCTGAACCACTTTCATGCTTGGGATTGTGAACTGAAACTGTTCACATGAACTTGGAATTCCCAGTAAGTGTGAGTCATTAACTCGCATTGATTACGTCCCTGCCCTTTGTACACACCGCCCGTCGCTACTACCGATTGAATTATTTAGTGAGGTCTCCGGACGTGATCACTGTGACGCCTTGCGTGTTACGGTTGTTTCGCAAAAGTTGACCGAACTTGATTATTTAGAGGAAGTAAAAGTCGTAACAAGGTTTCCGTAGGTGAACCTGCGGAAGGATCATTATTGTATGTTTCTACCGTTAACAAAAATATATATATATTGCCAATTTACCAAACAAAATATGTTTTTATAAAATCATAATTGTAAAATAAAATATATTCAGTTGTATATATTATATGTTTATATTAATTATATTGCCAATATACTCATTTAGTAGTAGCTATACATATAACATTGTGTTCTATGTGTGTAGCAATTAATATATAAATACATATTGATGATATTATTACAATAATATTGATTTATAAAATCTGTGTGCATATGTACCATAGTATGCACGCGTTGCGAATATGTATTGTCCATCATAGCTATGGGCATACATTGGTTAATGCAACAGCCTAAAAAGTACAATGTTGTACCTGATTTCAGGTTAATACTTTTATATAAATTGATAATTATCAAACAAGCCAAAATACATATTATATTATTTAAAAATATGGTAATATATCGCTTATATAAAACTAAGACATTTCGCAACATTCTTTTAGGATAAAACTAAAATTTATTGAAGGAATTGATATATGCCAGTAAAATGGTGTATTTTTAATTTCTTTCAATAAAGACATATCTGACAAATAAATGAATAAACAAATTTTAATCACTCTAAGCGGTGGATCACTCGGCTCATGGGTCGATGAAGAACGCAGCAAACTGTGCGTCATCGTGTGAACTGCAGGACACATGAACATCGACATTTTGAACGCATATCGCAGTCCATGCTGTTTGGTACTTTAATTAATTTTATAGTGCTGCTTGGACTACATATGGTTGAGGGTTGTAAGACTATGCTAAATAAGTTGTTTAAAAATTTTACGAAATTTTTAAGCATATTGTATATTATTGGATATATATATATATATATTCATAATATTGATATTAAATGGAAACGCATTATCTCTCATTGTTGTATATATTTGTGTGAGAAGAACGAAGAAAAATATATATTTTTTTGTCCTTTTTGAATCAAATAATACTGAGGAATGTCTAGCATAAAAAAATAATTAAAGTTTTTTCATCTAGAATTGCCTCTTATTAATGTTTCGAAAGGAAATTTTGTTGTAAATATAAATATTTAATATTCTTCGTGATATTCGTTATAAAATACGAATATTATAATGATTTCATTATGAGAACGCTCTATATATAATAATATAGTGTAATTATCATTATAAATTTTAATATACGTATATACAACCTCAACTCATATGGGACTACCCCCTGAATTTAAGCATATTAATTAGGGGAGGAAAAGAAACTAACCAGGATTTTCTTAGTAGCGGCGAGCGAAAAGAAATCAGTTCAGCACTAAGTCACTTTGTCTATATGGCAAACGTGAGATGCAGTGTATGGAGCGTCAATATTCTAGTATGAGAAATTAACGATTTAAGTCCTTCTTAAATGAGGCCATTTACCCATAGAGGGTGCCAGGCCCGTATAACGTTAATGATTACTAGATGATGTTTCCAAAGAGTCGTGTTGCTTGATAGTGCAGCACTAAGTGGGTGGTAAACTCCATCTAAAACTAAATATAACCATGAGACCGATAGTAAACAAGTACCGTGAGGGAAAGTTGAAAAGAACTCTGAATAGAGAGTTAAACAGTACGTGAAACTGCTTAGAGGTTAAGCCCGATGAACCTGAATATCCGTTATGGAAAATTCATCATTAAAGTTGTAATATTTTAACAATATTATAATAATAGTGTGCATTTTTTCCATATAAGGACATTGTAATCTATTAGCATATAACAAATTTATCATAAAATATGACTTATAGTTTATTCAAATTATTATGCTTGCATTTTAACATAGAATAAATGTCATTAATTTGATAAAGTGTTGATAAATTAAAATTAATACAGTGCGTTAATTTTTCGAAATTATATAATGGCATAATTATCATTGATTTTTGTGTTTATTATATGCATTTGTATGATTAACAATGCGAAAGATTCAGGATACCTTCGGGACCCGTCTTGAAACACGGACCAAGGAGTCTAACATATGTGCAAGTTATTGGGAGATAAACCTAATAGCGTAATTAACTTGACTAATAATGGGATTAGTTTTTTAACTATTTATAGATAATTAACACAATCCCGGGGCGTTCTATATAGTTATGTATAATAATATTTATATTATTTATGCCTCTAACTGGAACGTACCTTGAGCATATATGCTGTGACCCGAAAGATGGTGAACTATACTTGATCAGGTTGAAGTCAGGGGAAACCCTGATGGAAGACCGAAACAGTTCTGACGTGCAAATCGATTGTCAGAATTGAGTATAGGGGCGAAAGACCAATCGAACCATCTAGTAGCTGGTTCCTTCCGAAGTTTCCCTCAGGATAGCTGGTGCATTTTAATGTTATATAAAATAATCTTATCTGGTAAAGCGAATGATTAGAGGCCTTAGGGTCGAAACGATCTTAACCTATTCTCAAACTTTAAATGGGTAAGAACCTTAACTTTCTTGATATGAAGTTTAAGGTTATGATATAATGTGCCCAGTGGGCCACTTTTGGTAAGCAGAACTGGCGCTGTGGGATGAACCAAACGTAATGTTACGGTGCCCAAATTAACAACTCATGCAGAAACCATGAAAGGCGTTGGTTGCTTAAAACAGCAGGACGGTGATCATGGAAGTCGAAATCCGCTAAGGAGTGTGTAACAACTCACCTGCCGAAGCAACTAGCCCTTAAAATGGATGGCGCTTAAGTTGTATACCTATACATTACCGCTAAAGTAGATGATTTATATTACTTGTGATATAAATTTTGAAACTTTAGTGAGTAGGAAGGTACAATGGTATGCGTAGAAGTGTTTGGCGTAAGCCTTCATGGAGCTGCCATTGGCACAGATCTTGGTGGTAGTAGCAAATAATCGAATGAGACCTTGGAGGACTGAAGTGGAGAAGGGTTTCGTGTGAACAGTGGTTGATCACGAGTTAGTCGGTCCTAAGTTCAAGGCGAAAGCCGAAAATTTTCAAGTAAAAAATCAGTGAGTAATATTGTCAAATCTTTTATGATTTTTAAATACTTGAATAATTTTGAACGAAAGGGAATACGGTTCCAATTCCGTAACCTGTTGAGTATCCGTTTGTTATTAAATATGGGCCTCGTGCTCATCCTGGCAACAGGAACGACCATAAAGAAGCCGTCGAGAGATATCGGAAGAGTTTTCTTTTCTGTTTTATAGCCGTACTACCATGGAAGTCTTTCGCAGAGAGATATGGTAGATGGGCTAGAAGAGCATGACATATACTGTTGTGTCGATATTTTCTCCTCGGACCTTGAAAATTTATGGTGGGGACACGCAAACTTCTCAACAGGCCGTACCAATATCCGCAGCTGGTCTCCAAGGTGAAGAGTCTCTAGTCGATAGAATAATGTAGGTAAGGGAAGTCGGCAAATTAGATCCGTAACTTCGGGATAAGGATTGGCTCTGAAGATTGAGATAGTCGGGCTTGATTGGGAAACAATAACATGGTTTATGTGCTCGTTCTGGGTAAATAGAGTTTCTATCATTTATGGTAGTTACTTGTTCCCCGGATAGTTTAGTTACGTAGCCAATTGTGGAACTTTCTTGCTAAAATTTTTAAGAATACTAATTGGGTTAAACCAGTTAGTTCTTATTAATTATAACGATTATCAATTAACAATCAATTCAGAACTGGCACGGACTTGGGGAATCCGACTGTCTAATTAAAACAAAGCATTGTGATGGCCCTAGCGGGTGTTGACACAATGTGATTTCTGCCCAGTGCTCTGAATGTCAAAGTGAAGAAATTCAAGTAAGCGCGGGTCAACGGCGGGAGTAACTATGACTCTCTTAAGGTAGCCAAATGCCTCGTCATCTAATTAGTGACGCGCATGAATGGATTAACGAGATTCCTACTGTCCCTATCTACTATCTAGCGAAACCACAGCCAAGGGAACGGGCTTGGAATAATTAGCGGGGAAAGAAGACCCTTTTGAGCTTGACTCTAATCTGGCAGTGTAAGGAGACATAAGAGGTGTAGCATAAGTGGGAGATATTAGATTTCGGTTTGGTATCGACAATGAAATACCACTACTCTTATTGTTTCCTTACTTACTTGATTAAATGGAACGTGTATCATTTCCTAGCCATTATACGGATATATTTATTATATCTTATGGTATTGGGTTTTGATGCAAGCTTCTTGATCAAAGTATCACGAGTTTGTTATATAATCGCAAACAAATTCTTTAATGAGAAAATGCATTTATGTATTTTCAATTTGAAAATTTGGTATAACTCCAATTACTCAGGTATGATCCAATTCAAGGACATTGCCAGGTAGGGAGTTTGACTGGGGCGGTACATCTCTCAAATAATAACGGAGGTGTCCCAAGGCCAGCTCAGTGCGGACAGAAACCACACATAGAGCAAAAGGGCAAATGCTGACTTGATCTCGGTGTTCAGTACACACAGGGACAGCAAAAGCTCGGCCTATCGATCCTTTTGGTTTAAAGAGTTTTTAACAAGAGGTGTCAGAAAAGTTACCATAGGGATAACTGGCTTGTGGCGGCCAAGCGTTCATAGCGACGTCGCTTTTTGATCCTTCGATGTCGGCTCTTCCTATCATTGTGAAGCAAAATTCACCAAGCGTTGGATTGTTCACCCATGCAAGGGAACGTGAGCTGGGTTTAGACCGTCGTGAGACAGGTTAGTTTTACCCTACTAATGACAAAACGTTGTTGCGACAGCATTCCTGCGTAGTACGAGAGGAACCGCAGGTACGGACCAATGGCACAATACTTGTTCGAGCGAACAGTGGTATGACGCTACGTCCGTTGGATTATGCCTGAACGCCTCTAAGGTCGTATCCGTGCTGGACTGCAATGATAAATAAGGGGCAATTTGCATTGTATGGCTTCTAAACCATTAAAAGTTTATAATTTATTTTATAAACGACAATGGATGTGATGCCAATGTAATTTGTAACATAGTAAATTGGGAGGATCATCGATCACCTGATGCCGCGCTAGTTGCATATAAAAACATTATTTAATACAATGACAAAGCCTAGAATCAATTGTAAACGACTTTTGTAACAGGCAAGGTGTTGTAAGTGGTTGAGCAGCTGCCATACTGCGATCCACTGAAGCTTATCCTTTGCTTGATGATTCGATATATATAAATTTATTCTTTATATATGAAAATTATTTTTATATATTTATATGAATATATACCTATAAATGGTAATATATATATATATATTAAAAAGAATATATTTTATATAAATATGGATAAATTATTTATCCTATATAAATTACGTTGGCTTGAATATGAATATAATGTTATATTATAAGTTTGTTATACTTAATTACATATGAAATGATACTTATAAAAATTGTATTATGTGAACACACGAAACATAGTGTATATGCATATGTGCAAATGTGAATGTATATATGAAATAATATGAATGCAAAAAGCATGGAGTGATCGTATGTGGAACTTGGAAGTATTTCTAATATTGGAATTTAATGATATGTGATATGAATGCAAGAATTAAATAGTTTGGTATATAAAATGTGATAATATTATATGTTATATTATAACATGAGCATGATTTGATTATGAATACAGAAAATATAAAGATATATTTTATATACATATGTACAAATATATGTATATTTGGAGTGATCGTATGTGGAACTTGGAAGTATTTCTAATATTGGAATTCAATGATATGTGATATAAATGCAAGAATTAAATAGTTTTGTATATAAAATGACAATATTATGGATATGGGGAAACATTCACCATATCCTAAAAATTATAACATGAGTATGATTTGATTTTGAATAGAGAAAATATAATGATATATTTTATATACATATTTACAAAAATATATGTATATTTTTGAAATTGTGTTATAATGAATAAAAATAACAAATAACGCCGAGGTGTGCTATAAAGTATCAATATTAGGTTTTATATGGATATGGATATGGATATGGGAATGTTTCTCATATATAATATAACATTATAGCATAATCACATTGCGATTATAAATATAGAAAATATAAAAATTTATTTAATATAAATAGATATATTACGTGTATATGTGAAATTAAAGCAAAGATACCAGCTGATATGATATCTTTCATGTAAATGAATGATGAATGTAATGAAAAATAATTAATTTAATTTCATATGATATGGGGAACATACTAAGTCGGCAATGTCTGTTTATTTTATATGCGTATATATATTTTTCTTAATATATATGAATAATTTTGAAGTGATAGTATAATATTTTGTATTAAAATACGAAAAGAAACTATTTTTAAAAGGTACTCTCAAGTAAAAATACCTGATTTGCGGAAAGCGTGGCAGAAAACCTATATAGGGAGTGGTAGTCTCGTGCATGGTATATTTCATATGAAAATTTTATAATGAAAAATTATTAATTTATTTCATATGATATGGGGAATATACTTAGCCGGCAATGTCTGTGTATTTTATATGAATATATATATATTTCTTAATATATATGAATAATTTTGAAGTGATAGTATTGTATTTTTTATTAAAATACGAAAAGAAACTATTGTTAAGAGGCACTCTCAAGTAAAAATACCCGATTTGCGGAAAGCGTGGCAGAAAACCTATATAGGGAGTGGTAGTCTCGTGCATGGTATATTTCATATGAAAATTTTATAATGAAAAATTATTAATTTATTTCATATGATATGGGGAATATACTTAGCCGGCAATGTCTGTGTATTTTATATGAATATATATATATTTCTTAGTATATATGAATAATTTTGAAGTGATAGTATTGTATTTTTTATTAAAATACGAAAAGAAACTATTGTTAAGAGGCACTCTCAAGTAAAAATACCCGATTTGCGGAAAGCGTGGCAGAAAACCTATATAGGGAGTGGTAGTCTCGTGCATGGTATATTTCATATGAAAATTTTATAATGAAAAATTATTAATTTATTTCATATGATATGGGGAATATACTTAGCCGGCAATGTCTGTGTATTTTATATGAATATATATATATTTCTTAATATATATGAATAATTTTGAAGTGATAGTATTGTATTTTTTATTAAAATACGAAAAGAAACTATTGTTAAGAGGCACTCTCAAGTAAAAATACCCGATTTGCGGAAAGCGTGGCAGAAAACCTATATAGGGAGTGGTAGTCTCGTGCATGGTATATTTCATATGAAAATTTTATAATGAAAAATTATTAATTTATTTCATATGATATGGGGAATATACTTAGCCGGCAATGTCTGTGTATTTTATATGAATATATATATATTTCTTAATATATATGAATAATTTTGAAGTGATAGTATTGTATT
This sequence comes from Drosophila persimilis, assembly GCF_003286085.1. Classification (NCBI taxonomy): domain Eukaryota; kingdom Metazoa; phylum Arthropoda; class Insecta; order Diptera; family Drosophilidae; genus Drosophila; species Drosophila persimilis. The sequence continues at coordinate 11,064 of NW_020825306.1, read as the reverse complement.
TTTTATTAAAATACGAAAAGAAACTATTGTTAAGAGGCACTCTAAAGCAAAAATACCCGATTTGCGGAAAGCGTGGCAGAAAACCTATACATGATGGACAGTTGATGTCCATCGGTATTGTATACAATATTTGGTACAGTATTGTATATAATATTATTATATGTTGTCATTATACTCAAAGTAGTGTTTAATAGGAGATATTTGTTTTCAAATTGATCTTAATAAAGATAATATAGTGAAACTAACCAAGATATATACTATTTAGTATATATCATTTCTGTTTCGAATTATTATCGTGAATTTTTGGAAATGGTCTTATATGATTAAATATTGTATGAGTGCCATTTCAACAATGTACCAGCATATATAATCAAAGCGATTTATATGCAAATTCAAATATTGCCAAAATATATAAATTCCATTCCACATGAACTCATGTGTTTGGTTTTATTTAATGTATATCACAAAAAACGCATACGAAATTGGATAAATTTTAAATTTGTTGTCAAAATACATAGTTTAAACACAATTAATATTGGTTTAAGCCTATATACGTGTGATAATATATTAAGTGCAAATAAAAAGATATTTTTGAACGAAAAAAAAATGTATATAATAAAATATATATATTTATATAGAGAAAAATGGCGAATGTGAATGCTATATAAAAATGGCCACAATCGTTTAACAAATTCTCATAAACTGTTGATAAAAAATAATTATTTATTTTTTTTTTTTTATTCAAAAGTATTATTGAGTTGTCAAATATTTACATATGTGAGCGTATGCGCACGAAACGAAAACATTATTCTGGTTGATCCTGCCAGTAGTTATATGCTTGTCTCAAAGATTAAGCCATGCATGTCTAAGTACACACGAATTAAAAGTGAAACCGCAAAAGGCTCATTATATCAGTTATGGTTCCTTAGATCGTTAACAGTTACTTGGATAACTGTGGTAATTCTAGAGCTAATACATGCAATTAAAACACGGACCTTATGGGACGTGTGCTTTTATTAGGCTAAAACCAAGCGATCGTAAGATCGTTACATTGGTTGAACTCTAGATAACATGCAGATCGTATGGTCTTGTACCGACGACAGATCTTTCAAATGTCTGCCCTATCAACTTTTGATGGTAGTATCTAGGACTACCATGGTTGCAACGGGTAACGGGGAATCAGGGTTCGATTCCGGAGAGGGAGCCTGAGAAACGGCTACCACATCTAAGGAAGGCAGCAGGCGCGTAAATTACCCACTCCCAGCTCGGGGAGGTAGTGACGAAAAATAACAATACAGGACTCATATCCGAGGCCCTGTAATTGGAATGAGTACACTTTAAATCCTTTAACAAGGACCAATTGGAGGGCAAGTCTGGTGCCAGCAGCCGCGGTAATTCCAGCTCCAATAGCGTATATTAAAGTTGTTGCGGTTAAAACGTTCGTAGTTGAACTTGTGCTTCATACGGGTAGTACAACTTACAATTGTGGTTAGTACTATACCTTTATGTATGTAAGCGTATTACCGGTGGAGTTCTTATATATAATTAAGTACTTGTATTTTTTTATATATTCCTCCTATTTAAAAACCTGCATTAGTGCTCTTCATCGAGTGTTATTGTGGGCCGGTACAATTACTTTGAACAAATTAGAGTGCTTAAAGCAGGCTTCAAATGCCTGAATATTCTGTGCATGGGATAATGAAATAAGACCTCTGTTCTGCTTTCATTGGTTTTCAGATCAAGAGGTAATGATTAATAGAAGCAGTTTGGGGGCATTAGTATTACGACGCGAGAGGTGAAATTCTTGGACCGTCGTAAGACTAACTTAAGCGAAAGCATTTGCCAAAGATGTTTTCATTAATCAAGAACGAAAGTTAGAGGTTCGAAGGCGATCAGATACCGCCCTAGTTCTAACCATAAACGATGCCAGCTAGCAATTGGGTGTAGCTACTTTTATGGCTCTCTCAGTCGCTTCCCGGGAAACCAAAGCTTTTGGGCTCCGGGGGAAGTATGGTTGCAAAGCTGAAACTTAAAGGAATTGACGGAAGGGCACCACCAGGAGTGGAGCCTGCGGCTTAATTTGACTCAACACGGGAAAACTTACCAGGTCCGAACATAAGTGTGTAAGACAGATTGATAGCTCTTTCTCGAATCTATGGGTGGTGGTGCATGGCCGTTCTTAGTTCGTGGAGTGATTTGTCTGGTTAATTCCGATAACGAACGAGACTCAAATATATTAAATAGATATCTTCAGGATTATGGTGTTGAAGCTTATATAGCCTTCATTCATGGTGGCAGTAAAATGTTTATTGTGTTTGAATGTGTTTATATAAGTGGAGCCGTACCTGTTGGTTTGTCCCATTATAAGGACACTAGCTTCTTAAATGGACAAATTGCGTCTAGCAATAATGAGATTGAGCAATAACAGGTCTGTGATGCCCTTAGATGTCCTGGGCTGCACGCGCGCTACAATGAAAGTATCAACGTGTATTTCCTAGACCGAGAGGTCCGGGTAAACCGCTGAACCACTTTCATGCTTGGGATTGTGAACTGAAACTGTTCACATGAACTTGGAATTCCCAGTAAGTGTGAGTCATTAACTCGCATTGATTACGTCCCTGCCCTTTGTACACACCGCCCGTCGCTACTACCGATTGAATTATTTAGTGAGGTCTCCGGACGTGATCACTGTGACGCCTTGCGTGTTACGGTTGTTTCGCAAAAGTTGACCGAACTTGATTATTTAGAGGAAGTAAAAGTCGTAACAAGGTTTCCGTAGGTGAACCTGCGGAAGGATCATTATTGTATGTTTCTACCGTTAACAAAAATATATATATATTGCCAATTTACCAAACAAAATATGTTTTTATAAAATCATAATTGTAAAATAAAATATATTCAGTTGTATATATTATATGTTTATATTAATTATATTGCCAATATACTCATTTAGTAGTAGCTATACATATAACATTGTGTTCTATGTGTGTAGCAATTAATATATAAATACATATTGATGATATTATTACAATAATATTGATTTATAAAATCTGTGTGCATATGTACCATAGTATGCACGCGTTGCGAATATGTATTGTCCATCATAGCTATGGGCATACATTGGTTAATGCAACAGCCTAAAAAGTACAATGTTGTACCTGATTTCAGGTTAATACTTTTATATAAATTGATAATTATCAAACAAGCCAAAATACATATTATATTATTTAAAAATATGGTAATATATCGCTTATATAAAACTAAGACATTTCGCAACATTCTTTTAGGATAAAACTAAAATTTATTGAAGGAATTGATATATGCCAGTAAAATGGTGTATTTTTAATTTCTTTCAATAAAGACATATCTGACAAATAAATGAATAAACAAATTTTAATCACTCTAAGCGGTGGATCACTCGGCTCATGGGTCGATGAAGAACGCAGCAAACTGTGCGTCATCGTGTGAACTGCAGGACACATGAACATCGACATTTTGAACGCATATCGCAGTCCATGCTGTTTGGTACTTTAATTAATTTTATAGTGCTGCTTGGACTACATATGGTTGAGGGTTGTAAGACTATGCTAAATAAGTTGTTTAAAAATTTTACGAAATTTTTAAGCATATTGTATATTATTGGATATATATATATATATATTCATAATATTGATATTAAATGGAAACGCATTATCTCTCATTGTTGTATATATTTGTGTGAGAAGAACGAAGAAAAATATATATTTTTTTGTCCTTTTTGAATCAAATAATACTGAGGAATGTCTAGCATAAAAAAATAATTAAAGTTTTTTCATCTAGAATTGCCTCTTATTAATGTTTCGAAAGGAAATTTTGTTGTAAATATAAATATTTAATATTCTTCGTGATATTCGTTATAAAATACGAATATTATAATGATTTCATTATGAGAACGCTCTATATATAATAATATAGTGTAATTATCATTATAAATTTTAATATACGTATATACAACCTCAACTCATATGGGACTACCCCCTGAATTTAAGCATATTAATTAGGGGAGGAAAAGAAACTAACCAGGATTTTCTTAGTAGCGGCGAGCGAAAAGAAATCAGTTCAGCACTAAGTCACTTTGTCTATATGGCAAACGTGAGATGCAGTGTATGGAGCGTCAATATTCTAGTATGAGAAATTAACGATTTAAGTCCTTCTTAAATGAGGCCATTTACCCATAGAGGGTGCCAGGCCCGTATAACGTTAATGATTACTAGATGATGTTTCCAAAGAGTCGTGTTGCTTGATAGTGCAGCACTAAGTGGGTGGTAAACTCCATCTAAAACTAAATATAACCATGAGACCGATAGTAAACAAGTACCGTGAGGGAAAGTTGAAAAGAACTCTGAATAGAGAGTTAAACAGTACGTGAAACTGCTTAGAGGTTAAGCCCGATGAACCTGAATATCCGTTATGGAAAATTCATCATTAAAGTTGTAATATTTTAACAATATTATAATAATAGTGTGCATTTTTTCCATATAAGGACATTGTAATCTATTAGCATATAACAAATTTATCATAAAATATGACTTATAGTTTATTCAAATTATTATGCTTGCATTTTAACATAGAATAAATGTCATTAATTTGATAAAGTGTTGATAAATTAAAATTAATACAGTGCGTTAATTTTTCGAAATTATATAATGGCATAATTATCATTGATTTTTGTGTTTATTATATGCATTTGTATGATTAACAATGCGAAAGATTCAGGATACCTTCGGGACCCGTCTTGAAACACGGACCAAGGAGTCTAACATATGTGCAAGTTATTGGGAGATAAACCTAATAGCGTAATTAACTTGACTAATAATGGGATTAGTTTTTTAACTATTTATAGATAATTAACACAATCCCGGGGCGTTCTATATAGTTATGTATAATAATATTTATATTATTTATGCCTCTAACTGGAACGTACCTTGAGCATATATGCTGTGACCCGAAAGATGGTGAACTATACTTGATCAGGTTGAAGTCAGGGGAAACCCTGATGGAAGACCGAAACAGTTCTGACGTGCAAATCGATTGTCAGAATTGAGTATAGGGGCGAAAGACCAATCGAACCATCTAGTAGCTGGTTCCTTCCGAAGTTTCCCTCAGGATAGCTGGTGCATTTTAATGTTATATAAAATAATCTTATCTGGTAAAGCGAATGATTAGAGGCCTTAGGGTCGAAACGATCTTAACCTATTCTCAAACTTTAAATGGGTAAGAACCTTAACTTTCTTGATATGAAGTTTAAGGTTATGATATAATGTGCCCAGTGGGCCACTTTTGGTAAGCAGAACTGGCGCTGTGGGATGAACCAAACGTAATGTTACGGTGCCCAAATTAACAACTCATGCAGAAACCATGAAAGGCGTTGGTTGCTTAAAACAGCAGGACGGTGATCATGGAAGTCGAAATCCGCTAAGGAGTGTGTAACAACTCACCTGCCGAAGCAACTAGCCCTTAAAATGGATGGCGCTTAAGTTGTATACCTATACATTACCGCTAAAGTAGATGATTTATATTACTTGTGATATAAATTTTGAAACTTTAGTGAGTAGGAAGGTACAATGGTATGCGTAGAAGTGTTTGGCGTAAGCCTTCATGGAGCTGCCATTGGCACAGATCTTGGTGGTAGTAGCAAATAATCGAATGAGACCTTGGAGGACTGAAGTGGAGAAGGGTTTCGTGTGAACAGTGGTTGATCACGAGTTAGTCGGTCCTAAGTTCAAGGCGAAAGCCGAAAATTTTCAAGTAAAAAATCAGTGAGTAATATTGTCAAATCTTTTATGATTTTTAAATACTTGAATAATTTTGAACGAAAGGGAATACGGTTCCAATTCCGTAACCTGTTGAGTATCCGTTTGTTATTAAATATGGGCCTCGTGCTCATCCTGGCAACAGGAACGACCATAAAGAAGCCGTCGAGAGATATCGGAAGAGTTTTCTTTTCTGTTTTATAGCCGTACTACCATGGAAGTCTTTCGCAGAGAGATATGGTAGATGGGCTAGAAGAGCATGACATATACTGTTGTGTCGATATTTTCTCCTCGGACCTTGAAAATTTATGGTGGGGACACGCAAACTTCTCAACAGGCCGTACCAATATCCGCAGCTGGTCTCCAAGGTGAAGAGTCTCTAGTCGATAGAATAATGTAGGTAAGGGAAGTCGGCAAATTAGATCCGTAACTTCGGGATAAGGATTGGCTCTGAAGATTGAGATAGTCGGGCTTGATTGGGAAACAATAACATGGTTTATGTGCTCGTTCTGGGTAAATAGAGTTTCTATCATTTATGGTAGTTACTTGTTCCCCGGATAGTTTAGTTACGTAGCCAATTGTGGAACTTTCTTGCTAAAATTTTTAAGAATACTAATTGGGTTAAACCAGTTAGTTCTTATTAATTATAACGATTATCAATTAACAATCAATTCAGAACTGGCACGGACTTGGGGAATCCGACTGTCTAATTAAAACAAAGCATTGTGATGGCCCTAGCGGGTGTTGACACAATGTGATTTCTGCCCAGTGCTCTGAATGTCAAAGTGAAGAAATTCAAGTAAGCGCGGGTCAACGGCGGGAGTAACTATGACTCTCTTAAGGTAGCCAAATGCCTCGTCATCTAATTAGTGACGCGCATGAATGGATTAACGAGATTCCTACTGTCCCTATCTACTCAGTTGCTTTTTGACTGCCATTCGAAGCAGACGTGTTTTTCAAGCGGTCCGCTATACCGTCGTTCGAATTAAGTAAAAAGTGATTTTTCCAAGTGGAAAATATATCAAAATTGCCGCGAGATCACGCGCTGTTCGTGAGTGAAATCGGGTGTTAATTTGGTGAAAGAACAAAGCAGATATTTGCAAATTAATATTTGCAAAATAAACGCTAAAAACAACCACGTGCGGAACCCTAGTTCGTAAACAAGTGCGAATAGTTCGACAACAAGTCGGAATAGTTCGACAGCACGTTCGAGTTCGAAGCTTTGGTTCGAAGCTTTGGCTCGAGTTCGAAGCGTTCGGTTCGTGTCTCCGCTGAGACGTTGGTTCGAGTCTCCACTAAGTGCCGATTAGTTGAGTCACGCCAATAGAGGTAGCCACAACCCGCCGGGCTATGGAAATAGAGACGGAGGCCGACGCCAGCGACACTAGCGTGGCTAGTGTAGGGGCGAGCTCGTCGTCGAGCGTTCCCGCCCGCAGGCGGGGTCGGCCGAAGTCCTCAGCCGCCAAACAGGGAGCCAAAAAGATCGGGCTTGGGATTGGGCTAGCTGGAGAGCGGCCGATCCCAGCCGAGAGATCGCCGCCAACGTCGCTCCCCTTTGAGCAGGCTCCATCCACCTCTGCCGCTGCCGCTGCCACCACCGCTGCCAGTACTTCTGCCAGTACTTCTGCCGCCGCTGCCGCCACCGCTGCCGCCACCGCTGCCGCCACCGCTGCCACCACCGCTGCCACCACCGCTGCCACATGCCCGGCAACTGACATTGTCGCGGCAGGCTACTCGGCCATCATCGCAGAAATGTCTGCGATAAGGATGGCGGTGAGCAAGGCTGTACTTAAGGGGCTGATGCCGCCCGAGGCCTCAATGGAAATCCTCGTCGCGACCAACCGGTACGACGAGTTGGTCATGGCCCTGGCTGGGGAAAAAGTGCGCCTGGAGGAGAGGGCAAGGATGCCGCCTCCACCGAGACCCGCTGCTGCTGCCCACACGGGCACCACTGCCGTCACAACCGCTGCGTATGCGACAGCCTTCCCAGGCCTGCCCGCACCGAGCGCCGTCGCTGCACCGATCCCTAAGCCTAGGGATACCTGGTCTGCTCTAATAAAGAGCAAAAACCCGGAGGAGACCAGCAAGGAGCTTAGTGGAGCGTGTTAAGAAGACCGTGGTGCCGACTCTTGGAGTCCGCGTCCACGAGGTTCGCGAGCTGAAGAGCGGAGGAGCGATTATTCGCACCCCTTCAGTGAGCGAACTGAGGAAGGTAGTGGCCAGCAGCAAATTCACCGAAGCGGGATTGGAGGTCAAGAAGAGGCCGGAGACCAAGCCTCAGGTCGTGGTGTACGACGTGGACACGTCCATAACACCGGAAGAGTTCATGGAGGAGCTCTTCACAAAGAACCTGGAGGAGACCATGACTGCCGCGGAGTTCAAAAAGTCGGTTCACCTGGGCAGTAAACCCTGGTCGGTCACCGACGGCGCCACGATCAACGTGACGCTAGAGGTCGACGCAAAGGCACAGGAGGCGTTGCGCGAATGCGTATACATTAAGTGGTTTAGATGCCGCTGCCGCTCCTTGGTCAGAACATACGCCTGCCACAGATGTGCAGGCTTCGACCACAAGGTGTCGCAATGTCGCCTAAAGGAGAACGTGTGCCACCGGTGTGGACAGAACGGCCACAACGTTGCACGGTGTCCCAACCCCGTGGACTGCCGCAACTGCCGCTTCAAGGGGTACCCTGCAGCACATTCCATGCTGTCAGCGGCGTGCCCGATCTACGGAGCGGTACTGGCGAGGGTGCAAGCTAGACATTAATGTTTAGCTTCATCCAAGCTAATTGTGGCCGTGGCCGAGCGGCTGTGATGGAACTCGGAGCCATCATGCGCAGCTCTGGCCGTCAGTTCGCACTGGTCCAGGAGCCGTACGTCGATGGAGCAGGGCGGATTACCGGCCTTCCTTCTGGAATGCGAGTTTTCCAGGACCGCCGAGGAAAAGCTGCTATCATCGTCGACGAACCGGACGCCATCTGCATGCCAATGGAGACCCTTACCACGGATTTTGGAGTATGCGTCAGAGTTACGGGAAGATTCGGCTCAATCTTCCTATGCTCCGTGTACTGCCAATTCGACACCGACTTGGCGCCGTACCTCAGGTACTTAGATGCGGTGCTGCTGCTGGGCAGCCGCACTCCTGTCATCTTTGGGCTCGACGCGAACGCAGTATCCCCAGCGTGGTTTAGGCAAGCTCTCCGAACACAATCGGGGGCAAGCTAACTATGCACGGGGTGAGCTGCTGTCTGAGTGGATAACCGAGATGAGAGCCGGCGTGCTCAATGAAGCCAGTCGGGTGTTTACATTCGATAACCGTAGAGGCCAAAGCGATATCGATGTGACAATCGTCAACCAAGCTGCGACTATGTGGGCCACATACGATTGGGAAGTGAAGGAATGGGACACCAGCGATCACAACATGATCCATGTTGTGGTGACGACTGACCCGAACGACACAGTTGAGCCCATTGCTCCTGTGCCGTCATGGAAGCTTTCCAATGCGCGCTGGCGATTGTTCGAGGAGGAAGTGGTAAGGGAGATTGCCGAATTACCGGAAGACATCGCCGAATCGCCGTTGGACAACCAAGTGTCTGCACTGCGCTCTGTAGTGCACAGTGTGTGCGACAGAGTGCTGGGACGCAGCACACCGAGAGCCGCGAGAAAAGTAGTTTGGTGGACTGCCGAACTACACTCCAAACGCCGAGAGGTCAGGAGACTGAGGCGAAGGCTCCAGGACGCTCGTCGGCATGAGACCGACGCAGCAGAGGAACTTGTGCTCGCGTTGAGGATCTCCTCAGCGCAGTACAAGAAGCTCATCCTGAGATCGAAGGAAGACAACTGGCGACGCTTCGTGGGAGAGAACAGAGATGATCCATGGGGGCACGTCTACAGGATTTGCCGAGGCCGCAAAAAGAGCACGGAGATTGGATGCCTTCGAACGGATGGTAGGCTGGTCGCAACATGGCGCGACTGTGCGGGTGTGCTCCTTCGCAACTTCTTTCCTGTTGCGGAGACGAATGCACACATTGCCATCCCGATCGAGGCTCCACCGGCCCTCGAAGCTTTCGAGGTTGATGCATGCGTCGCCAGGTTGAAGAGCAGACGCTCTCCCGGCATGGACGGCATCACAGGTGCCATTTGCAAGGCATTGTGGCGTGCCATCCCTCAGCACATGACAGCGATGTATTCCCGCTGCCTGGAGACAGGGTATTTCCCAACGGAATGGAAGCATCCCAGGGTGGTTCCACTCCTGAAGGGACCCGATAAGGACCGGACCGATCCTACCTCATATCGGGGTATCTGTCTGTTGCCAGTGCTGGGCAAAGTGCTTGAGGGCATCATGGTGAATCGTCTGAAGGACACCATTCCGGATGGCTGCAGATGGCAATTTGGCTTTCGCCAAGGACGTTGTGTGGAGGATGCTTGGAAACACGTCGTGAGTACTGTTTCGGCCAGCCGGTCGAAATACGTGCTCGGAGTCTTCGTGGATTTCAAGGGAGCCTTCGACAACGTTGAGTGGAATGCTGCACTACGACGCCGCCTCCTTGAGCTGGGATGCCGAGAAGCAAGCTTGTGGCGAAGTTTCTTCTTCCGGCCGGAGTGCGAGCATCGTCAGTAGGGCATGGAGTAGCCACTGTTCCGGTGACAAGGAGGTTGCCCGCAGGGGTCCATAAGTGGTCCATTTATATGGAACATCTTAATGGACGTGTTGCTCCAGCGCTTAGAGCCCCTTGGTGCGCTCAGCGCGTATGCTGACGACTTGCTCCTCCTCATCGAAGGGAATGCCCGATCAGAGCTCGAACAAAAAGGAGGTGAGTTAATGTCCATCGTAGGCGCTTGGGGAGTTGAAGTCGGCGTTTGCCGTTTCAACTAGCAAGACGGCGATCATGCTGCTCAAAGGCATACTTAGACGGCCGCCAGTGGTACGGCTTGCTGGAGCAAACCTGCCATATAAGTGCAAGTCGGTACCTAGGCATCACGGTCGGCGAGCGGGTTGAGTTTTCTCCGCACAATCACGGGCTTTGCGTGATAAGCTGACCGGAGTCGTAGGGGCATTGTCGCGCGTACTGCGGTGTCGACTGGGGACTCAGGTCCCGCGCAAAGCGGGACATATATGCCGGACTCATGGTGCCCTGTGCACTATTTGGTGCCTCGGTTTGGTCTGTCGTGACGACGACGCAAGTGGTTGCCAGGAGGCATCTGCTTGCGTGCCATAAGGATCGTCCTGATTGGAATGCCTACCGGTATGCCGAACAGTGTCCACCATGGCGCT
>NW_020825305.1:0-61175 GCF_003286085.1 Drosophila persimilis | reverse complement strand
CAGCCTGGCATTAAATTGCCAATGCTGCCTGGAAAAACTCTGAAAATGAAAGTAACAACAAAAAACTCACGATTTTGTGCAGCAGGCAAAAAAACCAAATGTGCATGAAGGCCTTTTTTCGAGAGACGAAGTTTTTATACTCTTTTTTCCAATGGGTTTTCTGGAACCGATGATATCAAAGACCTCAATGATACTATAGAAACTATTGAGAACGATATTTTGTTAAAATATGTATCAAAGGACAAAGAATGCCTGCTCATTTTACGGCATCAAAGTGCCTTCAATGTGTGTTCCCACCGCTGGGCACTTGTGGAGGCTTCCAACCATTCAAATTTCTTTCTGATCCTCCGTTTCCAACTTCTGACTAAAATGGAAACTACCCTGACTGCCGCCTGAGCGAGAGAGGGTTTAATGATGCGGCGGCAGCATCGCATCGCATCGCATCGCCTCAAGCCAAGCGATTAAATGTTGTTGTCGGTTGTTCGTTCGTAGTTCGCTGGCTGTGTCTTGGGTTTCATAACAACAAAACAATGCCTGGAAATATCTATCTGTCTTGCTGGGGGTTTTCGGGTCTACCCTGTCAGCGGCCACAATGTTCACAGTTAGACTCTGTTTTATGTTACACAATTGTTTTTGTTGCCGTCTTGCTGTACTGTCGGTCGGTTGTTCGTTGCCTTGATCCGGCTTTGCTTGGCTCGGAGTCTCGGATCTCTTGCGGTTGTTGTTGAAGTTTTTTCTTTGGTGCGGGTATTTAGTAGAGGCCTCTTGCTAATTGACGGGGCGTGGCTCCATCGACAACAATGTTGTTTTGTGCGAAAAATCAACAGTCTTACAGCTGTTCACTGCACACACACACAGCAGAGTGCATTCATTAGCAGTGTATTATTGAGTATTTTATTGGTATTTTTTGTGTAGTATATTTTGATATTTTTTGGCACGTGGCGTTTACTGTTCCTTCGTGTTTATGGCCACAGAATAGAGCATTTTGTTGACATTTATTTGTACTTTGCTTTTCTTAACTGCCATCAACAATTTACACAAAATTTGCATATTTTTGAGATTTATTTGTGGATGCGGAACCCAGTAAATGGGCCGGGATCAAATGAATTCATAAAGGGGTTGTGAGCGATATATAGATTGTATCTATTTTCATTTAAGTTCCACGAATATCCCCACTCCCATCCCCTATAATCAGCATTTCACAACGCCAAACGTTACGCACACTTCTTTCTCCCTCTTTCACTGCTCATTTTCTTCACTTTTTATCCATTGCGTGACCAACAACCAATTTTCATCAAACAATTTCGATGCGGTTTCGAAATCCGTTGGCTCTTGGATGGAGTGTTGCAAAAGTCGTAAAAAAAAATGTAGTAAAATTGCGGAAAACATAGGCCTAAATGCGTGAACTGCGGAAATAGTTAAGGCCTACATTTCACAGGGGAAAATTAAATTTAATTGTAGTTGATTTAAATTTAAAGCTTAATTAATGATCTTTCTCTTCTATCTTTCTAGGTTGAGTTGTCGAACAAGAAAATACTTGAAAATATTGTAGATCTTTTATAAAATATGGGTAGCTTGTAGATATTTAAGAGATGGAACGGATTTTAGGAGAAAAGAAGAGCCATACCATAAACAGAAGAGTCTATAGTTAAATATATTTGCATTGGGATATGGAATTTAATAATCTTTAATCAAGATTATTTCCTTTGAGAGAATCGTTGCGTCTTAATCTCGGCTTAAAGTATCGGAAAAAGACGAATAAAAGTGAAAATGTTAATAAATTGCTCATATTTTTTGAAAATAGAACAGTATTTTTCGAGACAATAAGAAAATACGAATATTTCACCACCTTTGGTTCCACAATCAAGCTGATTGAAACATGAAGCACTATGTATGTATATTAATATTTAACCCACACCCCAAATGCAACAGCGTGAGAATACCAAATGTATGCACCTCTCCCATTGTGGGTGGTGGTTGAATGGGTCTGCTCTGTTCTGCCTCTCTGTCTGTCTATCGACTGTAGTTGCTTACTGTAGTACGGGTTATTGAGCCTTCAACGTGGCATATTGGCATAGTCAAGTGGCATGGAGAATGGAGCATGGAGCGTGGAGTGTCGGGTCGGGCCTCTGATGCTGCTGCCATCGCTTCACTGAAATTCAAAAGTTCTTTTGCCGTTACACGTTACTGACTCTCTCTCTCTCTCTCTCTCCCTCTGGCAGCCGTTCTCATTTGCTGACAAAATCATTTGTATGGTTTCGCTTGCCTCTCTCTCATTATCTCTCTCTGTATCTGGAATTCAGCTAAAAAGCTTTCAAAAAGCAGCCATGTTGCTTTTTTAATGCCTCTGTGTGTGAGTGTGTGTGCATGCGAGAGAGTGCCCACTGCGGCTCTCTTTGCTTCAAAAATTAACTGAAATATTTATGTTGTTGTTTTTCCACAGTGTTTATCTGTAGTTCTCTTGTTGTCTTTTCGTGTGTTTGTATCTTGTTTGTTTATTTTTCGTGTATTTTTCTGTTTGCCGCCTGGCCTGCCTTCAAGGAAAAACGTGGAAAGGCCAGAAATATCACATAATTTTGCTTTTGAAGAGCGCCAACAGTGGAGCGCGCTCCGAATGGAGAGTACCGGAAAGAAGTACAGTGGCAACTGGCTGTGATGGTGGAAAATGTGGACTTTGTGTGGGTTTTAAAAACCTACCTATTCGATTGCAAGCTTATAAGAAATAAAATCAAAGTAATCTAAATAGATCCTACTTATTGCTGAATTCAGAAACCCGCTAATCGCTCTCCTCACTTATTTTCTGTTCCAACACTCGTATGGCTACTGTAATTGCCTTTCGTTTACGCTTTGGCCTTTTGTCTGCCTCTTTCTAAGCTGTGCTTTAGCTCTGCCCCTTTTTGCCACCCAACAACAACAACAACCAGACAACTTTCAGCTTCAATGGCTGCTCTGCTTCGCTCGCGCTCCACCGCTGCCGCTGTTGCTGCTGCTGGTTGTTTTTCTCTCTGGGAACTTCAAAAAGCCACCACCAACTGAACCGAAAGCTGTTGTAACCTGGCGTTGATTGTTGCTCTCTCTCTCTCTCTCTCACCGATGCGCTCTCTGTGTCTAGCGAGCGACAGCAACCAACAGCAGCGACAGCGACAGAGACGTCAACATTATGTTGGGAGCTCTGGTGGCAGCAAACACGAAAAAAAAATTGGAGATAAAACGAAGATACAACTTTAGGCATTTTTTCTCGCTTTGGGCTTTGTTTTTTATGTTGCCTGTGTTTTAGTTTAAAACAAATAATATTGTAAAGGGCGTTTTTTTTCCCGTGTGTGTGTGTGCGTGAAAAAAAGTTTTTTGTGTGAGAAAAAAGGTTTTTATTGTGTGTGAAAAGAGTCGAGTAAAAAGTGGCACAGTGGGGCCAACAAATGAATGAAAAGCTAAGCAAATTGCTTGGGAAAGCTCAGCGGAGCAGATAACAATTGCAAAAAAGGCCTTAACAGAATCGAAAAATACACCAAAAAGCCAAATAAAATAACGTCTCGCGCGCATTTAACATTTTCACTCGACGAGAGAGAGAAGGCCAGACAAGAGAGAGAGAGAGGGAGAGCGCACCGAGGAGTTGCTGATAAGAAATACCCCAAAGTTAGCTGAATACAGCCAGAGAGGAGAGAGAGAGAGCAGAGTCGTTTCACCGCGCTCTCAGCACACAAATAAAAGAGCTCCCAAGTTTGTTGTTTTGTTTGTTTTAAGCATACGAAAAAAAAACCCATAAAATAAAAGCACAAAAGCATACGAAAGCACACGTGTGTACCGGTGTGTGTGTATGTGAAATAATTGCAAGTGAAACTCATTAAAAGAGAAGGAAGCGCCCCCCCCAAAAGAGAGTAGACAAAACAAAACAAAACCCAATTAACCCGTTGTTTTGCCCACGAAACAGAAGCCGAAAACAGGACGCGTGTGCGGCTGTGTGTGTGTGTTTGTATATATCAAGCCACAAAAAATTGTATACATATCATACGCAAAAGAAACACTTGAAAATTTGCTCTACGCACCACACCTTATCGTGCATCGTATCGTATTATCGATAATGAAAACTGAAACCGGCAGCAACATCAACAATAATAATAACAGTATTATTAATAGCAAAATGGATTTCGATATGTATCCAAGTATTTCTGGCAAACAACAGGATCCCGTTCGGGAAGTCGTAATGAAATACATCGACTATTTTCTGCCAGAGTGAGTATGAATCAGGGAAAGACCAGACCTACCTTTTAACCTTATAGATCGCTATTTTATTTGCCAGATAAGCCAGGGGTTATTGTCCAGCAATGGGGGAGATCATTCTATGATAAGGCCTCTATTTGTTTAGGGATTTCAATGTTGTGGGGAATACAGTAGCACTTTGTACAGATGTTTATCTTCCATTATCTTTGCGGAGATAAAATTGCTGGGGCTTTTATGGGGTTAGACTTGTTTGAGTTCTACTTTAGAATGGAAATTATACAGGTATTACTTGAAAGCTTTTATACAGCGTTACGAAACCGACTTCACCTTGAAGTATCATCACTTTTCTGATGATTGGTAAGCCAGGCCAATAAACACCTCCCCCACCCAACCCAAATGGCGGGTGACTAATTCTCGAATGTGTCTCCAATGACAGTTGCGAATTGGTTCGCGGCTAATTTTAGCAAATTAATGTGAAAATCCATGCTGAAAAGTAGGAAAAACAGACGACAACTGAACAGCTGGCTATAAATAGATCAATAGCCAATATCAAGCCACAACTCTGCTTAAAAAATCAATTAGCAAACAGACAACCACAATTATTATTGGCTCTGAGCGGTGCCTGGCAACCCAACAGCCCAACAGCCCACCAGAGCCCGAGAAATTGACTTCAAGGTGCTAAGTTGTATACGGCGAGAGATCTCCCGTCTCTGGATCTTGATTTTATATGCACACATAAATATTTACTAGTTCGGGGCGCGGGGCTTTACGCTCTAATTGTATGGGTAAACGATATTCGATAGACGTTGAGGGAGATCATAAATGTTTCGAACAGTCTGCACATTTGATGGGGTTTTTATGGGTACAGAAATTAGTTATAGGATGAATAATCTTAGGGGAAAATTTGTACTCTCTGGAGGAGCACACTCCCTGCCTCTGGGAGCTGTCTCAAGAGAGCTTTTCACAGCAGGTTACAGGCCTGTCTGCCCGCCTGCCTACCTGTAACTGTCGCTTCCTGCCGCCTTACATCATCATCGAAAAAAAAAACGGGCCAACGCATTGCCTGCCAACGTTAGCTGTGGATGAATTACTATTTTTTTTTGTTGAGTAGCGCTGACCCTCATTTTTGTTTTTGGCCCGTTACCGTCCAGTTAGGCAACTTGTTGCAAAGTTGTGCATTAGGCTGGAGCCACAGGCTCTGTGCCTGTGCCGCCTGTTGCCACGCGTGCCGCCGCTATGTGCCGTGTGGAAGCCTGACAAGTTGGCGACATTTCTGGTTGCCTTTTCTGTTGCAAGGCTTCCTTCAGCAAGGCGGCATTCGGAACCGCACCGACCCGACCCGAACCGGTCTTGCACTTGGACCACTTTATGGCAATGGCATTTTGTATTTTTCAACTGTTTTTTTACCTGGCCGGTTTTTCTTTCTTTTTTTTTGTGGTTTCTGGTGGAATGGAACCCTTTTCTTTATTCCCACTTATACGGATATTTTTGTTTTGTATATTTTTTGTTGTTGTTGTTGTATTAATTCCATGTTTTTCGATTTTAATTGGGTCAGGGGGCAAATGGCTGTTGTTGACTTATTTTGTTTTATTTTTTTTTATACCCCCCTTTTTTTTGTATTTATGAATGAAATTTTCTTTTACCTTTTTTTTATTTGTACAAAGAAAATGTGTATTGTATTTTTAGGAAATGCAAATGAATACAAAAATAAAATTTACAAATGATTAGAAAAATGACTAAAATGTGACGAGAAAAAGACTCGCAAATGATTAAAAATACGACTAGAAAATGAGTTGAATCTGATCAAAAGTCGCGGCTAGTATACCATTTTCTTCCGACCAAATATCATTTATTATTATCAGAAAATCAGAGCGCATTTATGACTATTTTAATCAGATTGAGTCCTCAAAAAAGACATTTATTTCCTTTCAAATATATTATTTTATTTGTTGAGGAAATCATAAAAAAAAGTTCCGAATTATTTGAAATTTTTGTAATTTTATAACGTACTTCTTTTGTTACGAATTCACTTCCTGTTTTCTGACTATTTGTTTACATTTTTATTTTTTTTGCACAACAATTTGTATGACTGTCAACTTCAACTTCCTGGAGTCGTAAACACACTCTGTCACCAGAGATCCGGGGTGCTCCATGGAGTCTCAGCTCTCAAGATCGTCACCCGGCCCTCGAGACACCCCGAAATGCAAATAAACACTTGAGAAATGTTCGCCGTTCAGTCGTCACCCGGGAAATCGAGTAGATATATGTATGGCATAAATATGTATGCCAAGTTCCCTTTACCAGAAATATTTTGCATCAGCAAAAAAGCTCAATATCTCTTCCCCCTCCATTGGAGGGCTGCTCTTTTTGCCGAATCGGCGGAAAACAATTGTCTGTGAAAAGTGCTGGAAGAGCGATTTGTATGTCTGGCCGAGGGGGAGGGGAGCGAAACCGCCAAAACCATTGCGCGACATCCGCAAGTATTGAAAATTTCGGGAATGTCGAACTGCTGTCGCCTGATATTTGGGTGCGTCCGATGCGGACGGAATGAAAATAGCCCCGCAGAAGAGAAAATGCCAAAGAGCAGCGACATTCAAGGGATTAACCTGGCCGCCGCGCCGGGCACTTGGCTCTGGGCCAGCGATAATTCGCTTTATCGCACGGGTTCGATTTGACTCGACTTCGATTCGGCCAAATTTACATGCCAATTGGCATCGTGTAATTTGACGACGCGTCGTCTCTCTCTCTCTCTCTCTCTCTGCAAGTGCCAGAGAAGGGAAAAGTGGCACGTTCGAGCGAGTGGCGCCAGCAGAAATGCAACAAAAAATTAAAGAAAATAAATTAAGAATACAAATCAAAACAAACTTGCACATTGTATGGCACTATACGGAATTACTTGGAATAGGGCGATGTCTAAGGGTTATCTAAGGGGTTTTAGTGGGCTTAGAAATGGGTTGCACAGGGAGGATGAAAGGTGAAGCATAGGAGACTGTCAAACAGGCCTGAAAATAGATTTTTAGGAGACCAATTCCAGTTAATTTTTTGGATTTTTAAAGGAACTCAACTCTGAATTTAATAGACAGACACATTTCTCATTCGTCGACGAATATTTGTCCTATAAACACACCGATTTATGTTCTTAAATGAATATGAATGAACAAATACAAAATAAACCTCGTCTAATGGTTTTAAAAATCAACAAAAAACAACTAAAACTGTTTATTACTAGATTGCTTTTATGATTGGAACATTTTTATAGCTAGAATAAAAAAAAAAAACAACCAGTTGAGACGCACCTATCGTTTGGCTGCTTGAACACCTGGCTTTCCCGTGTCTGCTTTAAAGATTTCTACATTCAAAGATCCACTATTAGGAACTAAGTGTATTTTATCAATGTTTCTTTGAGTTCTTAATGATATGAATACCCAAAATACCGCTAAAAAGCTCAAAACACAACACAGCTTAAAGCTTGTCCCAAAGCCAAAAAAAAAAAGTAAACTAAAATCGCGCTTCATTTATTTAATTTATTGTCTTTTTTTCGTCTGCTTTGCATTATTATGGTTTTTCGTTTCTTTGAAATTTGCATTTTGTTTTTGTCACTGACACCTTTTTCTATTTTTTTGTTTCAAGCAGTATAAAGCAGTTCATTCATCACGTGATTTGATAAATAAAATTGCATGAAAAAAAAACCAGAAGAAGCGTAGAGAAAACTAAAATAAAAATAATCTTGAAATTTAAACAACAACAAAATACAAATAAATAAATAAATGACATCATTTCTTGTTTTGATGAGCAGTCGGAGGCCCACAGCGCTTGAACTTTAATAAACTTTGTACTTCTTTTCGCCCCTATTTATTTATTTGTGGTGTGCTTCGTTTTTTTTTTGCTTTGGCTGCTTGTTCCGCTATGTTGTGTGTTCTTTCTTTCGTCTGCTTCTGCTCAATTTGTACAGCAGGAGGCGGGAGGCCTGCTGATAGCACCTGATGGGAGGATGATAAGAAATCCATAGCAATAAAAGCTCTAATGATGATTCCAGCTGTGGGGTGATTGCTGGAGTCTCAGGGCGCAGGAGGGGACTACAAACGGGGGAATACTGTTGGCATTTGAAAAAGAAACTTGCATGAAAATCTGAAACTACACTCAGAGAAAAATTTAAATTAAATTATATTAAATAAATATTAAATGAATATTAATAAATATAAATAAATTAAAAAATAATGAATACCGATTAAATTAATTACATATTATTTTAATCAAATATTCGTTATTTAAATAAATTTAAAAAAATCAATTTTATTTTCAAAAAAATTATATAATTTAAAAAAAAGTTCAATTTGGGAACTGTAATCTGTATAATGTTAATAGATTTAATTATTACAACAGCAGTGAAATCTTATATTTTTCTGTCCGTAAATTCTTGATAAATCGCCTTCCATCGAGGGTATTTCTCTTTTTGTTGCTCAAGCAAGTCCGAAGGATTTTCTTTGAGTGTAAAACAAGGGCAATGTCAAGGTCTCGCTCAGAGCAGGAATGTACCACAGTAAAACAATAGAACTGCTTTGGAATTCCCTCAATTAGCCTCCGATTCCGATTCCCATTCCGATGACTTGTTCGTTCCCATCGTTCCCCGTGACCAATTGGAATTTTCATTCTCTTGCCACGCGCAACGGTTTCCCCCAAACAACTCCTTCCTCGCCCCTTTCCTCCATGCAAATAAAGCAACAATAACCATATCAAAAGGCGCCATTGACCGCTGTCCGCGTATGACATTGACTAAATAAATGTTGTTTATTTCTGCTTTTTTTTTTCTCGCACTCGTATTTTTGTGCCAAAAGAAAGAGAACAAAAGTCACGACATGAGTCATTGCACTCGACCGCCTGCTGGTCGGGGGGCCAAGACTTTTACTTTTCTCGAGATATGGAAAGTCATAAAAAAGACCGACAACGGCCCTTGGCTTGGCCCTCCTTTCAGGTTAAAAAACTGTCCGTTTCGCGTCCTTGTCGGCCATGACTCAGGGTGGAGTCTCGTCTCCGTGCCGTTTTGCCGAGCCACCTTTTAAATGATTCTGTTTTTCTGATGCGGCGCTCCTCGTCTCGGCTTTTTATTGCCACTGACTTTAATTATTCTGCCAGCTGCAAATCCATTCCATGCCCAAAGTCTCATCGCATCGCATCTCATCTTCTGCCTCATTTCCCATTCCATTCCAATCCATTCCGTATACCCGCAATCGTAAATAAAAATGCATTTCAACACAAAAGGCCGGGCAGCCACAAAAAAAATCAAAAAACTGTTTTTAATCATGAGAGTACACATTTTTTTTATGGTGGAATGTGGAATATATACATATTTTTTTATGGAACGTAATCGTGAAAACCAAAATTATTTTAATGAAAATTAGTGAGCAGAGGATATATAATATTTCCATGTGAATTATGTTTAAAATTAGTTGTATTTTTTGTTCACTGGCAAGAGTCCTTAGGGATACATCGAAATGGGGCACTGCATCACGAACTATCCACAGGTGCACGAGTCCAAGGCCCTGTACTATTTGGGTCCCACACGCCTTCTCTTGGTTAAGTTCTTGAGCTTCCAACATATCTAAAATTGCAGGCCTAGTACCTGACTAACCATCTAAGAATCTATCGTACCCTTCCAATTGACTCACAGCCCTCTTTGGCACTTCATTGAACTCCCTCGTCGAATGCTCTGCCCACAATTGCGGCTTTAAGCCATCTGACATTTGATGACACACACACTCCCGTGGAACATAGGCCATTCCTATAATTAGAAATTATTGCGTGCCAGCTGACAGAGTGCCAGTGGCAGTGGCAGTAAACAAAACCAAAAACGCCATGCTGGTTGATGAATTATAGACAGACAGCCAGACAGACAGATAGACGGTACCCCCACATCGTTATAAAGTGTGGCAAAAGTTGTTGTCTTGAGCCAAGATCATGGCCGTGTTTCTGTGTGGGTTCATTGCTCTACAGAGTTTCTACATTCGCTCTCTCAAATAAAATTTCAGATGCGAGTATCTGGGTAAAAGTACGATTAATTTAAGCCGTTTTAGAGGGGGTTTTCGAGCGTATATTAAGCAATTTGTTGGGTCCTTGAACGGTTTTTGTGTGCTCAAAAGACGCCGCTATTAGAGTTGATCTTCGACCAGTTCCATTTGTATCTTTCTGATACTTCAAGGTGAGCAGATATTTTGTTGCCTAGAACCATAGAAGAAATCAACTTTTACAAGCTTTTATGTGACTTGAAATTGAGTTGGAAAATTGCAGTGTTGTCGGATGACGCCAGTTTACGCCAGTGTTGCATAATTCTTTTGAAATTTATTGTAAAAATACTGTAATTTGCATTCCATACTTAAGGAGAGTTTATTTCGTAGCTCTTGATTGATTGATTGATTGAAGGAGAGTTGGGTTTCGATCGAAATCAAAATGAGATATCTATTCATCTTTCACTCTGGCCTCATGACAATTTCATTGCTCATTTGGCATTGCAATTAGATGGGGAGCTTAGATTAGTGGCGGGTAGTGGAGGGGAGGGGAGGCTTCACCTTTAACTCGGCATCGAGGAAGTTTTATTGTCATATTGACCTCAATTTGCGGGCTGTCTGTCTATCTGTCTGGCAGCAAGGTCACATTGCCAAAAATAGCGTGCTGTCGAAGGTCTCCCAACGATCACCCACCTGGGGGAAAAAGTCTTCAGGCGCCTAAAAATTGCTTGATTTGTTTTAATTGAGGCTTGAGTTAATAGACTGTTTAATAGATGATGAGGCTATTAAATCGTTGGAGAAGAGACGATGAAAATGTGATCAAAATGATGCGTATGATAATTAAAAACGATACCCACCATTGTGAAAGGTTCAATATGGCAGCAAAATAATTTTAAAGATTTATCCTGTATGGCTGAGCTACTCTGCGAGGGAGATTTAGTGAGAAAAGGGGTGATCCTATATTTTTTAAGATTTTATTGAGATTGTTTATACATTTTTCCATGTCCACAAAATATTAAACAATTCTTTACTCTACCCATAATTTTCTTGCAGTGCATCTGGAACAAGTGCAGTTGCGATTGACAACAAAATCGAACAGGCAATGGTAAGTCCACTTCCAATTCAATTTCTAATTGTTTTTACATCAGAGTTATATTAATATGACCAATCAGGTCATAAAATAGATAAGAACGGAGATAACATGAAATCGCTAATCTTTATAATGGACAAAAAAATGTCATAAATTAAATTAAAGTCTTATCAGTGGAACTGAAAAACATAATACAACAACAACAAAAAATAAAGGTGGAGAGACGACGACGCGACGTCATGGACTGAACGAAACGTTTTTGAACTTTTGACCATGAAAGCGGTTGCCTGCTGTTGAAGATCCATTCTTAATCTCGATTGGGCAAGGTCTCAGGTCCAGTCTTGGACATCAGTCCATAAATAGCCAACAGAGCAATTGAAAGGCCCATCGAAAGATACTCGGACAGAGCCACCAAAAGATACAATTCAATCAAGTGGATGGTGGATGGCGGATGGTGGACCCCTACTCCATCTCCCTCTGTCTTTCAGCTGTGTGTGTGTGTGTGCTTGAGGCACGAATTTAGTTCAATTGAATTGAATTTTGCTTTGTGGTGGCGAGAGGCTGCCTCTCAGCGTGGATATCAATGGAGGCGATTCTATATTTAGACCCAATTAAACGAAGAGTAGAATGAACAATCCTCCAAGATGATGACAATTGATTTTTCGTGGGCTTTCAATGAACTTCATGAATGGAAAGCCAACGACATTTATAGCTGTAATCTTGATGGCCTCAGCGAATAATCCGATTGGAGGCAATCTAATCTATCTATTGGCATCGAAAATGTTACCACTCCAGACCTAAAAGCCATAAACAAGAGGAAAGCATAGAGATTCGACAATTTGAAACATTATTTCTGTAGTAAAACCACAGAAAGTGAAGTTTTCTAACACTAATAACAGTAATAGAACTTTGTGTCTTTAAAAAATGTTAAATAAATGCACTACTAGCTTCTTAGTGGAGTTTCCCAACACTGACAGTGCCAGTCACGTGTGAACGTTGAGTAATAGAACGTTGAATGATGGCAATGCATGGCATGCAGAGAAAAGACGACACACGACAATATTAAAATATGTTAAATTACATAAAATTCTAGCTTCTCAGTGGAGTTTACCAACACTGGCAGTGCCAGTCACGTGTGAACATTATATGATGGCAACGCTTTCGTTTGTGGCCAGAATCAAAGCCTCAATTGTTAATAGAAACCCACCGAAAGCGGAACTCTGGCTGTGTGACACATTTTGTGTCGTGTCTGTGGTGGCCACATGTTGCATGCCTCATTTAAAGTCAATCAACTTTTCCTTTTCCACGAATATCAATTGAAAGATGCAGAGAGACAGTGGCTGGTACTCTTGCCACTTGCCGCTTGCCACCCATAATGGTCATTTGGGTCAATTCAATTGCTCTTCTCTCCCCACACACACGCACACACACAGGCACACTCACACACACACTTTCGTTTCATTTTCACTGCAGTTCTTTTCTTTCTTTCGAATTCCTTTCTAGAAAAGTTTTCCCGCATTCTCTCTCTGTCTCTTTGTGAAAGTATTTTCCCTCCCCCCCCAACGGATTTCATTTCTGTTTCTCTGCGCCCCTCCATCGCTAGCCCGCAACTTTTGTTTGCCACAGAATTTATGCGTTGAATTCTGTTGTTGTTGCTTTTGACCTTGGCGGGGGAAAAAAATAAAATAAAATATAAAATTTTATACGAGGCATCGGGCTGATATTTTTATGAGCTCTCCAGCGCCCCGCTCTCTCAGGCAGCCTGCTCTCTAGCTGCTTATCAGCTGCTTTTGTGTTGTTTACCAAATGGCAGACATTTTTCCGCAATTGTATGGGAGTGCTTATCTCGGCTCACACACACACAGACACACGCACACACGCAGCGAATGCCACACTTCAAAAATGCCATAAATTGTTTGCCAATTCATGAAAAATAAGTGTAAAAAACAACAAAAAATACCAACGATTTTGTTTGCGTTGAGATAATAATTATAATTATTCAACTCAATCACCGAAATGACATTCGGGCCTTCAGGCGGTCTGCTTTGGATGTCTGGCTGTGTGACACAGACCGCCAGTAAGCCTTTCCTTCCTCCGCAATCTCTCTTTCTGTCTGTCTCGAGTGAAAGTCAGCATAATGTTGTACATCCGTTTGCTGCTAAGCTACTCTGTGTGAGGGAGAGACAAAGGGAATGAAGGTAGAGATGCAACAGATATCTGGGGCTGTGTGAGAACATATTCATGTACGTTTTGTATTTTTTCTTGCTAAAATTTAAAAGACCACCATATATTCCAGAGATTTTTAGATGCTATATGGAGTTATCCAACACTGGTAACACGGATATATCGTTTGCTTGATGGAAAATCTTTCCATAGCGAATGATTAGCCATGAAAGGACAATCTGCATTACTGCTGTAGGAAGGTCCTTTAAAAATATGAAATTTTACACAAAATTTATCTTCTGAATGGTGTTTTTTGCAACACTGACTGTGCCAGTCACATGTCAAAGTTGAGTTATACAAGGTTTTCATGATGTAAACGCTTTCTTTTGTTTCATTATATGCCGCTCCACAAGCCAATCGTTCTGAATTTTGCTTGAAAGAGGTTTTGCTCCTTTTTATCATTCAATGTTCCCGTGTGACTGTCAAGTTATATAACCGTTGAAGTGGGAGAGCGCAAAAACTAGCCTTACATTAATATTCCCCTTCTTAGACCTGAAACGATGTGAAATCTTGAATAGAATGAATGCTTTTAAAAGACTGCACGGGTTTATTCGATTTTTAACACCTAGAAGGAAGTATTTCCGAGGATATCTTAGTGTTCAGGCACTTGTGCCGCGATTCAAACGTTTTCTTCTGGTTTTCTTCACTTTTGCCGGAAAAGAAACAAAAAGGAATTAGAAAAAATAAATGAGGTCCCCAATTAGCATCAGAAACATATTTTTACCTCAATGAAATTCCGTTTGTACGCCCCCAGATGATTTGTCTACTTATTCATCATTCAGAAACGAGACCCCCAACAGTTGGCGCATTTCATTCAAATCCTATGACATTTCCCTTAGGTTATCTTTAGAATCCTTCCGTTCCCATTGTTTCCGTGGCTGTGGCTGGTGCTGCTTCTGCTTCTGCTTTTCACTTGTCATAAAGTGGGATATGAGCACACAATTTGCGGATTACGGACTGCGGATTTCAGATGGCGGATACTGAGTCACGTTGCATTGAGAACGGGCAGAGAAAGAAACGAAGAAGGCCCCACAAAAGTACCATAAATAAAATGTAATTTATTTTTGCAAATAATAAATGAGACACCCTTTGAGTAAGAGGAAACGTTTGCTTCCTTAAACAATTAAGTATATCATACGATTAAAGATCACCTATCAATCATTCCAGGGAGGCTGTCTCACAATGACGTCATTGTGTATTGCGCACTTTTTTCTTTCCAAATATGGAAATAAACATGCGATGTGCCCAGACATTGTCATTGTTCTGTGGCACCAGCGCCAGAAAAATCAACGCTTGTTGAAGTGTAATCTATATACCCCTCCCCACCCCACGCCACCCCACTCTCACGCTTCAATTTCTGTGCTAATCTCTACGAATAGTACTTCTATTCCCGGCATCAGAGTCGAAGAAAGAAAACAAATACCCATCGAAAGAAAAACAAAAGAAGAAACAGAGCCTAGGCGCCGCCAATGATTATGTCTTGTTCGTTCCCATGCCCACGCCCCAAGTGGGAGGCCGTCTATCGATAAGGTTTTTGGGTTATACTAACATTTAGTGATTGATTTGAAGTGGCACAAGCAGCCATAAGTGAAGAAACAAATAAGTGACTTATCAGCTAGAAATACCCAAGCAGAAAGACTAGACTTTGGTTTGCAATACCGCCTACTATATGCCTATATTTGTGGCCATTCAAGGCAAAATGTAAGGCTAAAACCTTGGATGTTGTTGGGTTTCTATGATGATGGGCCACTAAGAAGAAAAGTAATTAAAAGATAGCAATAAATAATAGCGTTACTGAATTTTCAGGGGTATATTATATTTGTGGAACAACCAGAAGGAAGACACAAGTATATATTCTTGATCAGCAGCCATAGACAGGGCGATTTAGACACCTTCTTTGGAGAAAAATATGTTTTCTAGCGCCTCTGATTGCCCTAGGTTCATTTTTATAGCCAGAATGCAGAAAACACCCGCTCTCTCTCACGGAGTAGCTAAGCTTTAGAGGGAGAATGTTCAAATAGAGCGCACCATCTGTCTTTTCAGTTCCAGCTCTCTACCAGTGAGACTCCTATTCCTCCTCCTTTGCTTCTTGACTGCTGGATATCTTAGTGTCCAGTCACGTGTGCCGCAGCTCCAATTCTTTCTATAAAAAGAGATATGCCATTTATAAGAAGTTCCCATTCAAATCAGAGTCGTATTTCCTTTCCTGACTTTCTTCCTACGTTTCCACCTTTACAGACCCCGTAAATATTTTGAAATCATAAATATCCAAACCATTTCCACACCGATCTGCCTCAAATTGAGGAAGAAGTTGTGAAAAACAAAGCAGATAATGAAGAGAACACCATGTTAAGGCCTGTTAATGACTTAATGACATTTATGGTTCGGTTTTGCTTCGGATTGGGCTGGCCTGTCGAGCCTCCCTCTGCCGGGCACTGGGCCTGGTGCTGGGCTTTTGTTTCTGTCTACTTTTGTGAAAAACAAAATGCAGAACTTAAATGCTCCACAAACAAGACCATAAAAAGGCATGACAGATAAGATAAAATAAAAATATCAACACATTGACTCGACTCTGGTGGGTTTTACCACTCCCACATCGTTTCTGTGCTGCTGTTTGTGCAAGTGTGGGGAGTTTTCGGAGTTTTGGAGGCCCCACACACACACAGAATAGTGTGTTAAATAATTTGCTTTTCCAACAAAACAAACACCGATAAGAAGAAAAGAATCGTTAAGGGAAAGCCGGCAAGAAGATTGCATAACAGACGAAGAATCAACAATTAAAACAGTCTTTGGTATGGGCAAACATCGGTCTCTGTGGCGTGCCCTAGCCACGTGCCACGGTGCCCTCTGCTGGAGTCAGCGTTCTCTGTTTGCGAATATCGATAACCAATGCTCAAGTAGTCGTCAGCTTTGCGCTAGAGCGGCTCTGTCATGATCTACTTGGTAGAGCCGCAACTAATTGCATTGACAATTCGCGCACCGCACCGCAATTTTCAAACAATTGACGTCAGAATCGATACTGTGGGTCGGGTCGGGTCGACACAAAGCGAGTGAGAGTGCTCGGTTTGAGCCAGTTAAGTGCTAATTAGACGTGGCACTGACGCTAAGGCCTGCCGCTGCGTGTCTATCGGTTGATCTGTAATTTATGCACAACTAGAGATGGGCTAGTGAGGGAAGTGGGACACGAAAAAGGGAAAGGAAAGGAAAGGGAGGAGAAAAGATGACCTGAAAGCTAAACGACAACAAAAAATAAAGTTAGTCTTTAAAAATGGTGTCGAGAGTGTATTGTGCTATCGATTTCTATCGATAGACATCGATTGGAATCGATTCTCAGCGGTTCTGCTTCTCTTTTGTATCCTTATGTACAAGATGGTCGTTCTAAATCTTCTTTTATGATAGCTTCCATCTCTATCCCCCATTAAAAAAAACTACCAACTGGACTTTGTCACACAGCCGTGGGTGGGTGGAAGGGGCAGCTGACGTCATCTACCATTCAAAGTGAAATTGCGTCACAAAGTGGAGTCACTCAATGCCCGGGGACCATATGATGATGATCTTCTGTTTTGTAATACATCTGAACATGTGAACACGTATTACATAAAACGAGTATAAAGAGACTTCTTTAGAATTGAAGACATCTGATTCTGGATGTGCATTGTGCTTTGGCCTTTGTGGAGGTCGCCGACTCTCGCCGTTCGTGTGAAATGCAAGACAAGCTCTGGTGGAAAGGAAAAGGTAGTCGTGAGCTAATATTTCACTGAGAGAGAGAGGGTGACCTCATCGGCATCCCCTACCCTCTCGCTAACGAGTGCGGGTGAGTCATAGATGCCACAATTTGCGAGTAAAAGTTAACTGCAATTAGAGTTCCATTACAATAGATTCAGAGGAAACAAAGTTCCCCGAATCGAACGTAGTTTTTCACCTTCAAGGTTGCAGGGGATTCGAGTGGGTGGTTGGTGGTTGAGGAGTTTCTACCAAAAAGCCAGCTAGGCTTTGCTAGGTTATAACTTGTTTGCCCTCCCCCCTCAGACAGTCAGCCACAGTCTCGACCGGACCAGACATTCAACATTTTCCAGCCGGAGACTACGGCCGCGACTACGACAAGATAGCCTTTAGTTTAAGTTTGCAATTGTCGTTCAAGTTGCTTGATGTTGCTTTTTTTGTGTACGTGCATAGCTGCTGCAGCTCCAAAAGTGGGTCAGTTTTATCGCCAATACATATGTACATGCTCGATGCAGTTGAATTTTCATTTGCTGTTGCCAAGCGAACTCAAATTCCATAATATACTCGCGCAAAAATGCGAAAGCATTGAATGGCTGCGACTGTTGGCAGGCAAAAGTGTGCTGTGAGCCAGGGTGGGGGCTTGAGTGCTAGAGCGAAAAGTGCGCTGTGAGCAAGGCGACTCTGGGGTGGAGTTCTTGGATGAGGGACTGCGGTTGTAACGAAAAGTACGCTGTGAGCGCATGGTGAAGGTCTTGAATGAGTCTGCGGCTGTAAGCAAAAAGTGCATTGTCCTTGAAAAGCAGACGTCCCAAAGCTCTTGCCTCTAGGGCTGTTTTGTTTTAGGCAAAAGCTCAGTGTACTGCCTACCACGTTTGTTGTTTTCATTTGAGACAAAAGTGCACTGTGCATCTATTCGAGATGCTTCCATTTTTGAATGCCGTTGCTTCGAAACTTGGACTGCTGTTGTTCAAGACAAAAGAGCAAAAGTGTACTGTCACAGTTCTCTATCTTCCAGATACTCTACTTCTGCCGCTCTCCGCTATTCGTTTCTCCACAAGATAGCGGCTGTAGCATTCTCTCTTTCCCCCCTAAAGCCCTCCTATTCCTATTGGAATAGATAGAAACTCCTACACTCGTGGGAATACAGTCATATCGGAACTAGAAGTCCAGGGCACTTGTGGGAATATATGCAGTCCTATCGGAACACTTTGGGGATGTTCAGTGTCTTTTATCAACGCATTTTCGAATACCCCAGGGCTGTAGTGCCATCCGCTTATCTTTCCACATTGCAAAATATCAATTCGATTATTAAAGAGGGGAGTGTACGTGCTAAATATAATTTCTGTTTAGTGTTAATCATTAATTACCTTTTTCCTTTTTGTTCAACGTTTAATTAGCCAACAATTATACGGCCAAACAACTTTGCTTAATGTCGAATTTAATGAGGCGGATACTCATCAAATCCGAACACAATTCATCATCTTCTTGGCTCAGCTTTTTCTTGTTTTTGTCTTTAGGCATTTTATATATTTATATATTGTATTTTTTTCCTTCTCTGCGCTTCCTGTCTGCTTAGAGGCACCCAAAAAAAAAAAGCCTAATGAGTGCCAAAAAGTATTTTCTAATCAACAAAACACTTTGACTTTCAAAAGTTTAAAGTTTTCACTCTGTGCCGCTGGCGAAAACCCGTTTGGGTCTGACTCAAAATTAATAATAGTCCGTCCGTAGCGGCTTTGGTTATTTCCCCTCTTTAGAGCCGTCTGTGTGATATATTGGGGCTTAGATATTGTGCCGATTGACCTTTTGTGCCATATCCGTTGAACTCTAGAATCGCCTCAGCGATAGCGATATCTTCCGTCATTGTTCTCTCTCGTTCGCGCAGTCGTTAAAAAAGTATTTTTTCAAAATGCAGGAAGCGAACACAAAGCTCAATGTATTCTTAATCGCTTTTAATTTCGCAAACGTGTGCGATGATAAATCAGGCAAAAAAAAAAACAAAACAAAAGCCACAAAATAAACCTTGCAAAAAAGTATTTGTCAAGTTTTTGCCTGTCCTAGACCTTCTTCTTTGCCGGGTTTGACCTTTGGGAATGTCCATTATTTTGTGGGCGTGTCCAGTCTATGAAAATTTCTCTCTCCTTCGGGGCAAAAACAATTGTGTGGGTGTGCGTTTGTGCCACTTTGCAGCAACAACTGAATATGCCAATCAGCTGTCTCGGCTGTCACACAAAATTGTCTCTACTCTCCTCGACTGCCTCTAAAGTTTTTCCATGCTTTGCCAATTTTTTGTTTTGGCTGAACGTTTCTCCAATTTTGTTGCCAAGCAAAAAAAAATTCGTTTCAAAATATAAAAAAATGTTAAAGCCCAAAAAATATTATTCAGAACTGACAAAAACAGTTGCTGACCTAATTAACTTATTGCTACCAAAAAAAAAAAAAAAACACTGCTAAATATATTTTCAGAATTCAGGGATTTATTGCAATTATTTATATGTGTTTTGTGAAGTATTTTATTATTGTTCAATTTGTCCGTTTTTGTTTCGTTTCGATTTGGTCGTGGCAGCACTTGCTTTCTAATTGGGTTAGTGACATCACAGTCTGCGTTTGAAACCAGTTTTCGATGGAGTTTGAAGTTGTTAAAGCTGTTGAATACCTGACGGATTTACCAAATGCTTGATCGGCTGTCGGCTGGGCGCTATATAAAAGTTTATTTGGGTTTACTTCAAGTCAAGGATTGCCACATATTTTGTGATTAAAATAATGACTATAGTGGAGGTTTATTCGGGGCAGTGTAAGAGATTAATGTAATAGATTTGTGAGGTTTATGGGAAATTATTCGAAATCCTTAAAGTGGCAACTAACAATTATTTTTCGATTGTTTTTGAAGAGCTTAATCCTTGCTTCCATGGCTACCACATGAGGCGGCACACTCGAGACGCACTAGCGAATTCTTCAAAAGAGAGACTATTCTGTCAAAAATGTAACATTTTCGTGTGTAACATTAGGGACTATTATTCCCTTTAAAAAGTAATGATTTATCTACGAGAATTTTCCCTGATAAATGTATTTTTTATATGCCTCGAACATCATATAACTAGTTTGTATTGGCTCTGAAATGTCACCATTTCTAGTCGCCTTTTTAGTACCCCCAATCCCATAGGCCCGGCCAGTGTTCTCTGTTATTCTCCAACTACATATTTTAGCATAATTTCAAGTGCATTTGGTTCTCGAATTGATTGTAAATGCTGTTTAGTCGATCGGTGCATTCGCTAATCGATGCGAGTGAGCGAGGGACCCAGTCCGAGGGTTTGTCGACTTGTATGGGAGTCTGTTTTGGAGAGCCCAGAGACCTGTTCGACAACTTCGGAGCAATCTGAATTGAACCGCACCGATCTGATCAGATCTGATCTGATCTCGGGCGTTGCGAGTGGTCGTCGTGTGTGCGTCGTGTCTGCGTGAGCGTGGCGTGGAGTGCGCGTGCTTTGGGGTTGGCACTTGGCCGAGACACACCTACCTTACCTACCTGCCGCCCGTGTGCCGTGCTGCGGTCTGGCTGCGATTTAAATTTGGCCATGATCGAACACCAACACAAAACGCGTTTGGTCCCGCACCCGAGACGTATTTGTTTGCTGGCTGTTGGTTTTAGCAACGCACTGATACAAAAACTCATCGTTAAATTTAAAAACAGATTTTGCAATTGGATGATTAATGTCGTGTCGGCTTGTTTATTTTGCGGCTGCCTGCTGGCTGCTGCCTTTGTCTTTGGTGTATTTTTGGGCCTTTTGCATTTTAATTGACACCAATATGTCACTCGAGGCAACGGGCGCGACACGAGAGCCGTGGCATGAGAGCCGTGGCAAATTTGGGCCCCCACACTGTTGAAAGTTTTCCTTTGGTCTACGAAAACAAAACGATCATAAATATATATCAAAGTGAGCTCTATGGGTGTGTGTGTATCTATGTGTATTCGAGGGTGTGTGTGTGTGTGTGTGTCTTTAGACGCCATATAAAATACTTTTGCTTCCGCATTATAACTTACGAGACAGAGAAACGATTGAGAAACATTTGTTATTTTTCTTTCATTTTTCATTAGTTTCTTAAACAACACAGAGCATGACTGGGGCAATAGTTGCAAGAAATTCTTTGGCATAGGAAATAAATACGGGTTCTGATATGAATGGAACAGATACAAAGATTATGAATAGGAAAATTGTATTTTTCGAACTCCATTGCTCCTTTCGGAAATAGAGAATAGAGAATTTATTTGTGCAATCCAAGGACAGACATTTCCTCTCTCCTTCCAAAGAGTACGTAAGACGAGAGCATTTATCGCTCCTCGCTCCTAGGATCATCTCTGAGCGGGGAGTCTCTCGAAGGCACCCTCTCTCTGTCTCTCTGTCTCTCTCTCTCCCTCGAGTACAGAAATAGAATAGGCACAAGAGTAACGGCCAGAAAAGTAGCTGAGGCACCAAAAAGAAGAGTACACACAGCCAGCAGAATATTACCGCAGAATACCAAAATATACTGAGATCGAATGCCCATTTAGATTGAACAAATATTCATAATTACTCATAATTTTTATGGATATGACAATTGATTTATAAACATTTCATAGGCCTTGTAGAAATTTCAATATATTTACTTTCGAAATGGAAATTTGTGTATACCAGAAAATACCCCCAAAAACTAAAGGCATCTCTACAAAGTATATATTATACGTATTATTCGTAGAAATTCCGAGAAAAGTATTTAACAGCTGACAGTTTTATGTGTCTAAGAAAATATTCGCCCATATTTTGTTTACTTATTTTTGACACTCTTCATTCTGCTTCTTCTCTTTGCAGGTAAGCAAAACAACAACAACATAACAGCCATATACGTATCATAAGAATGAATGAGACAATAACAAATTGTTGTTGCTCTCTCGGGTTCTGTCGGACGGCGTAAGTCAATCGGTTGGTTAACCATCTGTCATAGACATGACTATACTCGAGTACGCCTCGATATAGTAGTTGAAAATTTTCCACAA
Source organism: Drosophila persimilis (assembly GCF_003286085.1). Taxonomy (NCBI): domain Eukaryota; kingdom Metazoa; phylum Arthropoda; class Insecta; order Diptera; family Drosophilidae; genus Drosophila; species Drosophila persimilis. The sequence continues at coordinate 38,890 of NW_020825305.1, read as the reverse complement.
ATCCCGCAGCCAGCCGTTCAATGAATTTCAATCAAAACATGATCGAAGATCGAAGAAAAATTCCACAAATAAATTTAATTGGAATGGAAATTATTGTTTGACAAGTTTGAAAAGTTCCAGTGTTAAATGCGGGGGAGCTCTCCTATTTGTTTATTTTCGCCAAAAATAGCCAAATGGAAACACAATTGGGAGTCTGTCTGCCTCTAGCCATCTTGCCTTATTTTTATGTCATCCTCCCCATTCTGTTCCCGCTTCGTTGGCAAAACAAAATAATTAAGCTATTTCGCATTAGGGTCCAACCCCAAAAGAAAACAAAATCAGCCGCAAATATCATGATAAAATACAGATAAATACGAAAAGACCAACAGTTTTGGAGACCGAAAAGTGCGATACCCTTACATTTGTAGGTAGAGGCATAAAGGTTTATGTGTTCCCCTTCCCTCTAACACGTCATGCGGTAGCGCCCCTCGGTCGGTTGAACTACAAACGTTATGAATGATTTAATCAATATTTATTTATTTACAAAGGATTTTTTGAAATATATTATAGATGTACATATGTTATGTACCTTTTTTATAGTATTTTTAAAAGCTATCGTTCTGATATTTTTTCGTTGTATTTTATTAGTATTTTTCGCTGTATTTTATTAGTATTTTTTAATATTTTATTGTAAAAATCCAAAAAAATCTCTTTTTAAAGTATTTTTTTCTGTAGTTTTAGTATTAGTATTAGTTGTTAGTATTTTTAGTATTACTTTTTAGTATTTTTTAGTGTAAGATACGACTTGGTGTCGCTTGATTACACCAACCATCTTTGCCATTGCTTCCTAATGATTCCGACATACCCCAATCGATGGATCCGCGATATCTCAAAGCTCTACACAAAATCATGGTACTACCTTCTCCTAGGGTATACCCAAATAGTGCGAATATGAATGTGAAGGGAAGAGGGCAGAAACGAGCCAGCTCTTTCGCCGACTGCCGGACGGGGGTCTCTTTGGGTCTCGCAGAACACTAAATAGTAAACACACCGCACACAAATCGAACGATATCACTCACACTCGGAAACTTATAGAGAGCAGAGGGGAGGGGAGGGGGGCTCTATAAAATAGTGTTATTGTGAGTGCTGCCTCGATTGGCCTTGAATAATTCATGATTATTTGTGGGCATGGTTTTTTTTTTTCGCTTTCCAGTTTTAATTTTTCATAAATTGTTGTTGCAGGGTTCTTCGTTTTGTTTTGAGTTCTTCTTTTTTCCTCGATCATTCCTCTTTGCTCTGCTCATTTGTTTACCAAGTTTCGGCTCCCTTTTTTTTTGGACAACTTTGATATGTGAGCAAATTTTGTTTGTATAGGTTCTGGGAAAAGTTCAAATGCCTTGTAATTGGGAAAGGAATGTATGTGTAATGGATATCACCCCAGAAAATACATATATATATTTTTTTTTGACAACTTTGTTTCCAATTAGCTTGAAATTTGTTCAGTAATTTCTTTTTGACGTGTTCTCGGTGTCCTTAACCCAAAACTTGTCGCCAATTATCGGAAAGTAATTCGAAGAAGAATATTTTTATGTTTTTTCAATTAAATTATCGACCAACAGAAATGGTTCCAAGGATACCAAAAGAGGAGCAACCAATCCAACAAATGAACAATTTGTTATTAAGCAAAAAAAGAGAGAAAAATAAAAGAAAAGAAAACACGAAAAATTCAGGTCAAGATGAAAGTCTATTCAACTGAAATTGAAATATTCTAAAAATAAACCACAAGCAACCAAGAGATACATCTCTGTGTATCAAAGATACATATATCGATTCGTGTGCGAAAAGGATTTCTGTGTGGGGGAGGCCTTGGGCATCCAGAGATTTGTCACTGGGCAAAAGTTAATTGGTGCCACACGTGCCACCAGGCGCTCAGGCGCTCGTGTAGATATTTTTACAACTAATTTGCGCATTCGAATGCAATTAGCAGGCGGGCCGTGCCTCTACCTGGACTCTCGTACCTGAAGGAAGCCAGAAGTGCAGGGCCATAAAACGATTTAAGTGCAGGCCACATGCAGTGCCCAGCCTCTGGTCTGGCGATTTAATTGCAATTTCACCATCTTATTCGTGTCTCGACACTGGCGTTTTATGGCCTGCTAGATGGATTTTATGTCGGTGTGGTCGGAGACTGGGACTCAGACAGGACAGAAGTCGTGGTCAGCATGGGGTTTACGATGTGCGACAGACGGCAGACGGCAGACCGACGACATGAGCACTCGAATGTGTATTTGAAAGGCTCTAAAAGTCATCAAAAGTCAATCGGTCTTAGGGATACGAATGAGGCAAGTCTGATCTATCAGAGCTTCTTTCAAAAGCCAGGCTGCCAAGACTCGAAAGTTTTCACAGGGAAAAGCCAGCAGATCGTTTAGTTGGGAACAACAAGAAATGGATATGTTCTCTGAAGGAAACTTCACTCAATGTCCAAGCAGATCCACTTTCCCGATGTGTATTCATCTTTTTTTGGCATTATATACCGCTAGAATATATGATATTTGCCTCTCTTTGTTCGTTCTCTGTTTGCTGTCTGGCTGCCGATCAGCGATCACCTGTCTGTCTATCGATCATTCCCATAAATATATTTAGTCCAAGCAAATGTTTGCCATAATCGAAGAAGGCAAACAGATTGACTGTCTGACAGCTGCTTGCCGTCTGACCGTTGTACATACAAACCCAGTCCCAGCCCAAGGTGTTTCCCTTGGCCAGAATAAAAAGAAAACAAAAAAAGGTTCCCTTATCATCTTTCAAACGGAACTACAGAGCGACGAACAGCTCTTATCAAAATAAAACCTAATCTAAGCAGAACATAACTTGTTCTAAGCAGAATTGAGGAACTTCTTTGCCTACAATTTATATATTTTTGATTTTTATTCAATTTTTGTTTTGCTGACGCAGAGATGCCTGTCCTACCCTGCCCTGCCCTGCCCTACCCTTCCCTACTGCTAAATGGTACCCGACAATCGACAATTGAAATTCATTGAAGGCAAATCGAAAAAAATCAAAAACAAAATTTCTCAAATGGCTGTCGCGACTCTCCCCAGCTCAAACTGAAACCCGGGGAGGGGTGTGGTGTGGGGGGAGGGATACTTGCTACTATCAGCACATTTTCATCTGTGTAGTGTTGTGGTCTGTTATCAGTTTGCCTTTTTGTCTAGCTGGGCGGCTGCTTATCAGCCTCAGAGCTCATCCCACTCATCTTTAGCGTGATTCGCGTGTCCAAAGGCAAATAGAACGAAACAGAACAGATCATAGCAGAGATAGTCTTGAGTCTAGGGCAAACATTGGCACAACTTTTAGAAAAAAGGGGACTACTATTAAAAGAATGAGCAACACCTCAGGGGGGGGGGGCCTCTTCAGGCCTCTTGATCGAGACTCGAGACGCACAAGCGAAGAATGCCAAAGAGAATGCCAGAGAATTCCCAATTCTTAAAAGTAGTTCTGTTCTAGAAGCTTTAGGTGAATCCTTCAGATACTTTCCCCGTACCCAATGTAGATCAGATCAGGTAGTAGATCCATCTATAAAGTGCTTTATGCCTGGCGCGTGTTGACTTTCATCTGACACGTGGAGCCTCTGACTAAACAGACTCTCTCACGGAGACTCTGTCTTATCAATTTGTATTGACGTAATTTTTCTAATTGTATCTAACAGATACAGATACTGATACAGAGACACACAGAGAGTTTTCTGCCTCGATATTGTATAAGGAAATCACTAATCAAAACATTTTCTCTGTCGATTGTCCAACGAAATGCAATACAATTCCTTTAACGAGCTCAATAAGTTGTGTTTATTGGGCAAAATGATCTCGAATCTGGAACCATATCGTATATTGAGAATTCCAGTAGTTCCAGACCAGAGCAGGGAAATCTGGTAAAGGCCCAAAAGGAAGTTCAATGGAAATCTGTTGAAATGGATATTTAGGCAATCGGTAAAACGATTCTCGAGTGTTCGTAAATTAAGAGAAAAACATCGATTTCGAGGGATCTAAAGTAGAACTTGTGGAACTTAATGGTTCACTACCGATTTGGTAATAATTAATGAGTCTCGAAGCTATCCATCCATCAGTAGTGTTTCAGTCCTACTTTCAATATTCGATGTAAATTTTCCATTACAATCTTGAGCATCAGATCATCTATAGATATCAGGCTCTACAAACAACTGTTACCTAAAAAACACTCCATGAAGAGAGCACTCATAACAATATTTTTCCACAGCTGTGGCTTCCCTCTCCCTCTGTCTCCCTCTCTCTCTGTCTGACTCAATAGAAAAACACTTGTAAATTTCCGCTGGGGAGACTGTCGTCTGGGGAGGCCTTTCACGGTCTGGGTCTGTGTGTAGACACACCTTTTGGCTAACATTTATTCCGGAGACTGCCTGACGGCGGTGATGACTTCTCCCCGCCCTGCTGCCGCCCTCCCTCGCCCCATCCAACCCAACCCCATTTATGGGCATGTTTTGAGGACTTGTAAAGTCGGACAACCTGTCAAGATGCCTCGCTTTGAATGCGCTGATAACCCTATCTTATCAGCAGAAAGCCAGAGAGCGTAACGAAACCGAATTGAATCTAAGCCCCTTTAAGCCCAAAGTCCAAACAAATTAGAAAAAAAAACAACTTGAGGAAAATTTTGTAAAAAAAAAAACTGCACGCGAAGCGGCATTCCCCCTTTCCCCACTGCTGCAACCCCTTCTTCGAGCCTGCAATTTGGCGACACGCGCCGTTAAATGATTCAGAAGTAATCGTGTGTGTGTGTGTGTGTGTTGCATGCGAGAAAACACTTTTTATCATCATCCCACACGACCACAAAAGCAACACCGAAGCAGTCACCACACCCAACACAACCCACCTCAACACACCACCACCACCGCGCAATCCACCACACATACATGCACACACTATACTGCGTGTGTGGTGGTGGTGGGGGGGGTGGGGCACGTGTTGGGGGCGTGAAAACAGTCAACAGTCAACGGAGGAAAACATCAACACACCGTAGAATGGTGTAATTTTCCACAGACGCCTTGGCAGCGCTCAGGGTTTCCTTCCTTTATTTTCTATTTTGATTTTTCAAATATTTTATAACTTTTCTTTCCGCCTGTATACAATATTTATTACGTCTGTGAAGAGGGGGGGGGGGGGGGGGGGGGGGGGTGAATGTGTTCCCCTCTTTGTTCTTGGGCTGCGGTCAAGGCATTACAAAACATCTAAAACCCCACCCCCCCTGCCACGTACCTCCCCCCCTCTGTCTCCCACATCACTCATTGGGGGGCACCCGTTTTTGTTAGGGTTACAGGGTGGGTGTTGGGGGGAGCTCAATTTTTATTGATTGCCAGACGCGGCGACGATTTGGAAATGTTTCATTTGTTGATTCCAAATGCACACAACAAAAATCAATACGAACACAGAACACATGTGTAAGTTAACGTACCCAATTCCATTGAGCTCTTATACGAGTTGTAAACAATCTTTGGTTTTCCAAAACGAAAACAATTTCAATCTTGGGCCTCCGCCTAATTGATTTCTAAGATGTACAATCTCAAGCGCCCCCGCCGCAATCCCATTCTTTGACACTCGCCTAAATGGAAAACCAATGTTTGCCCACACCCGGCTTCTCATAAACAATCTCACTCCCGGCTTTCTGCAGATCCTGCACTTTAGGCCTTTTACAGTTCTCTCTTTGGATGACGAAATCTAATACTCGGGATGGCGAAATCAATTGAAATGTTTATAGAAAAACGATTCCCGAAAGGGATCAACGATGCAAAGATCAGAAAGTTCAAATCAGTCTTGATCCAGCAGCGACACCGCAAAGTCTAGCTAAATATTAAGATCGCGCAATCCCTTGGCCCGGAATTCCTTTGTGACCCTCTACTTAAATCTATATCAGTGAAGTTCGAAGTAAAATAAAAACTTTTTAAAAACACAATCCGCTACCGCAGTTGTTTAATTGGCGCCCAACGTGGGGCGACGTTGTCTAAAAAGCACCGAATGATAAAAGTGTTGCGTCGTGCCGAAACCCGAAGGACAATTAATTAATGGAATAAATCCTTCAAAATTAAAAACGCGGAGTGACTGTGTGATATAGATAAAAAAAAGTGAGATAAAAAGGAAACAAACCGGAGCTTAGGGTGTGCAAAAACAAATACAAATACAAATACAAATACAAATACAAATACAAATACAAATACAACGCAAAATACAAATAAAACAAAAAGCTAATCAAGGCAATTCGTAAATACAAAAAAAACCAAAGAAACCCAAAGTTTTTAAAAAAACAAAACCAACAAAACCGACAAAACCAAAATACAAAGAAAGTGAAACGATCAGCGAAGCCAAAGAAGGAAGACCCCCAGAAGACCCAGCTGAGCAAAGAAATTTAAGAAGGAAGACCCGTTCGAAGATCTGCCAAACTAAGAAGGACGACCCCTACCGGATATTTCGTGAGCAAGAGTTGTATTAATAAATATATAAGTTCAATTAGGATATATAAGATTATAAAAACTAACATATAAGAAAAATTAAAAGTGGATCAGCTAACTTTAGATTTTGAAAAACTAAAAATGATTAACTCTCAAGCAAGGACCGATCTCACAGCAGATCTGGTCAAACAATTGATAGCACTTCAAATTTCACAAGTACAAGAGCAAATTGTAAATTTAAAACAGCAAATAGAAACTAAATCCGATCAGGTATCGGATTATCAGGCAGAAACAATAGACGAGACAATAAGAGACGACACCACATTGAAGGTAATAGAATCCCTACCAATTTTTAATGGTGGATTAAACCAATATGTAGGATGGAGGGAAGCTGCAGAAACTGCAGTGAAGTTATATAAGAAAGGAAGTAAGCAATATTATATTGCATTAACAATTTTGAGAAACAAAATAACAGGACCAGCACATGACGCACTGACCAACCACGGGACAGTTCTAAATTTTGATGCCATACTTTCACGGCTTGACTTTGTTTACAGTGACAAGAGACCTATTTACATAATAGAACAGGAATTAAGCGTTCTCCGACAAGGGAACCTTTCAATTATAGATTTCTATAACGAGGTTAACAAGAAAATGACCTTGTTAATAAATAAGACAATAATGACTCACGGAAAGGACAGTGAGATCACCAAGGAATCAAATAAAAAAATTAGAGACAATGCCTTACGCATTTTTGTCACTGGCCTAAACGGCGGCATTGCTGAAATCCTATTTTCATTGAATCCCCCAGATTTACCGAATGCCTTAGCAAAGGTACAGGAATTGCAATCTAATAACATTCGGGCCCAATTTGCCTACCAATTCAGCGGTCCCAGAAATTCAGGGAATAATAATTTTAATACCTTAAGATTCAACCAACGACAACCTAGGACTAACAGTTCACCATTCGACCAAAAAAGGGATTTGCAGAGGAATAACATGTCTTGGGGACAACCCTATTTCTTGGGTAATAGACAACAAAATCAGGCCCCAGAACCAATGGAGGTAGACGAATCTATACAAATCCGGAACCGACAGAACAGCAATCAATTCAGGGGAAATAATAACAATAGAAATTATCGGGAGAATACTAACGGTTATTTTAGGAGAAATACTATTTAATGAATAATTTTAAAAGTGAAACTTTTAACAATTACGCACAAATAAATTTAAAGAGTACCTGTTTCACCAATTTACTTAATGGCTTTAAAGCCAACTGCACTAAAAAAAGGGAAAAAAAACAAAGAAATAGACATCATTCAGGATGGTGCCATATTAGTTTCAGGCAAAAATATCGTAGACAATACTACTTTGTTAGGATCGTATCTCCTTATATTCAACAACACAATTGTAATAAATAATATAAGCCACATAAATGATAAGGGTAAAATTCTAAAATATATATCGCATCATAGATATAGCGATTTTGAATTAGTTGATTATATACAATCAAATGATAAGCAATTTTCTTTTGATAATGTTAATATTTTAAATCCCCTTATAACATTAGGTAATACGGCCTTACCATTAACAACATTATTTTTAATCATTTTGATATTGTTAATGTTATTTTACTTCTGCTATAAATTAACCAAATTTGTACTTATTAAATCAATAAGAATACCGTCAGAAGAAATAGTGGAAAGCAACATTCAAATACTGTCAGAAGAAATTAGAGCTCTATCAGAACTTCAAAATGTATCGGGACGAAACATTTAAGAATGGGGGGAGTTAACGTACCCAATTCCATTGAGCTCTTATACGAGTTGTAAACAATCTTTGGTTTTCCAAAACGAAAACAATTTCAATCTTGGGCCTCCGCCTAATTGATTTCTAAGATGTACAATCTCAAGCGCCCCCGCCGCAATCCCATTCTTTGACACTCGCCTAAATGGAAAACCAATGTTTGCCCACACCCGGCTTCTCATAAACAATCTCACTCCCGGCTTTCTGCAGATCCTGCACTTTAGGCCTTTTACAGTTCTCTCTTTGGATGACGAAATCTAATACTCGGGATGGCGAAATCAATTGAAATGTTTATAGAAAAACGATTCCCGAAAGGGATCAACGATGCAAAGATCAGAAAGTTCAAATCAGTCTTGATCCAGCAGCGACACCGCAAAGTCTAGCTAAATATTAAGATCGCGCAATCCCTTGGCCCGGAATTCCTTTGTGACCCTCTACTTAAATCTATATCAGTGAAGTTCGAAGTAAAATAAAAACTTTTTAAAAACACAATCCGCTACCGCAGTTGTTTAATTTGTATGTATTCCCTGACAAAGAATATTCATTGTTTTTGTGCGGCATTTGAATGAATATCGTTTATGCATGCAGTCCACACGAAATGCATGCAAAATCTATACGAAAGCTGGAAACTGTTGGAAATATTCTGACACGAGCCAGACATGTGGGTTCTTTAGAGAGAGTAGGAGGAGCTGTTTGGATTTTTATAGGAAGAGGCGCACATTACGAGTTTTTGTATGTTATATGGAATAATTACAACTTATTCTTATTCTATGGTTCTCCCTGCCATCTTCTATAAAAATCGTAATTGATATAAATACATGTGTGAATGGTATCACTGATAATAATGCGGTTGTAATATTAAAGATATACCCGTTCATTACAGAAAACTCCAGGGAATTCCTTAAGTAATCCATACCCCTATGACATCTGGTGGGGATGGAGGGGCTTTAGTCATATTCATTATGAGGCTTTCAAGTGCCACTTTTCAGTGTTTTCTCAACTGTTTTCACAGTCGTCGGCGCTTTTCACTCGACACCCACTCCGCCACGCCACTTCACACTCCCCACTCATCAGCCAGAGCCCTGCCCCAATGTGATGGGGTCCCATCTACGCAGTTTGCGTGCCCTCTCTCGTCCCTCCCCGTCCCACTGGAAACTATTGACATGCTGAATATTTATTTGCATAAAATGTGCATGTAATTGATGCTTTTTCATGCCATTAAATTATTGTTATCCTCCCATTTATTTGTATTATGATTATATTTCGTTTTTGATTTTCAATGCGGATGTTTTTTCTGTTTCGGTTTCATTTTTGAACAATTTGTTGTTGATGAAACGTCTGCCGGGTGCCGGCTTTTGTTCCTACATATATAGATCGAGTATCTGTATCTGTATCTGTACGGTATAGATTGACTCAAAATGACTTCCCTCAACATGCGCGTGAAATCGATATGTTCCGTGTGGGGTTTTTGTTTTAAATTTTTCGATTTGTTTTGCAAAATATTCTGCTGCTGCTGCTGCTGCTGCTCGCATTTCCTTCTCTTCTCTTCGCTGAAGCCCTTGAATTTATTTATTTTGTCAATGCCAAAAGCGGAAAGAATTGAAAGGGTTGGATATTGGATACGAAACCATTTTGGAGTTGCCCCCTTTTTTCCCCCCCTTGTTTTGCTGTTTACTCGATTCTGGACGGAAATGCAATGCGCAAAAGGTGAGAAAAACTCACCCTTCCCCACAGAGCAATCGAAAACCACCGCGTGGCAAGCGAAAAAGTATCTATAAGAACGCCAGCCAGCCCCTACCCCAAAAAATAAAAGAGCGAGCGAGAGAGTGTGCGAGATGAGTGATAAACAATAGTGTCGTAAAGTTTTTGCGTCGCAGCTTGAAAATAATAAAAGTCTGAGAAAAGAAGAAACAACAAAAAAAAACATCACGTACATATGGATTTTTATTTTTTCTTTTTCAAATAAAACAAAAACCGGCTGCTGTTTGGGGCTTGTCCAAAAAATTCAGTCAAACATTTTGGCAAATACAAAGATGATCAAATATATGTATATATATGTAGATAAAGTGGTAGTAGGGATGGTAGGGTGGCTGGAAGACCGTGTAAATTGATGGGAAAACACGGCCACAAGAGTCGACTCGAGTCCGAGTCGCGCGTCAAAACAAACAGAGAGTCGGCTCGAGTGCGAGTGCGAGCCGAAGGCAAATGCTTATAGTTACGACGTCGGCAGGCAGATACATACACGCACAGACACAGCTGTGCCGCCTGTGAATGACAGATACACAGCAGTCAAGCCAAAGAGAACGAGAGAGACGGCGAGAGAGCGAGAGAGTTGTGTGAGAGAGAGGCTCTCCCATTGCGCATGCGGGCTCTTGCTGCGGCGCTGCCATTTTATATAAAATCTCCGCTAGAGGAGAGTAGACTCGGAGTCGCCAAAAAACCTCGCTACACGCAACATCGCTACAAAAATCCAAAAGAAAGAATTAAATATATTGCTTGAACAATTTATATATACATGTGTGTAACAGCAATAATTATTTTTACTGTAACTAAAAGCCAACCAAGAGACTTGTGAATTATATTAATTCCAAAAACACCGCAACAAAAAGCCAATTGAAACAAAAGCTCTGCTCTCGCACGAAAAAAAAAGCTCTGCGCCGGTCTCGTAAATCAGTCTGAAAAGCTAAGCAGCAGATTCAGTTATTGCTAAACTTTTGCCACACAAACAAGCCCAAAAAAGGAGAGCTGAAAAGAAACAAGAAGCAAGAAGAATATTTAAAAGTGAAGTGCTGAAAAATATCAGAAAATACAACACAAAACTGTGATCCAAAGAAAATAGAGAAAAAAAAACCCTGAAGTTTTGTGCCAGTGCAAGTGCAGGGAGAAAAATATCCACTTTCCATAAACCAAAAAATCCATAAAGACAGACCAAAAGCCAAAAAATATGATGGGTACAATGTCGCTGCGCCAGCCCGAGAACTGGCTCTACGAGATCTGGCAGAAGGGCTACGACAGCCCCTGCTATGTGATGGTGCCCAATGCAAAAGTATGTATATCTAGAGACAGCACATCCCCCATCCCATCCCATCCCCCCTCCCTCTCTAACACCCCGGTCTCTCTACCTGGTCTCCAACTGAGACTAGATGCAATTTTATTGATTTTTTCCCGCATATATTTGGGCCTCACGGAGGCTGTGTGGCATTTTTTGTTGGCAATTTTTCAATGTCGTCAAAGCCACAAAAAAAAATAATGTGAAATCTGGTAAATGAGAAAAAATGTGTCCGTCACTTGTCAGAAAATTACTTTAGCTAATGTGCAAAAAAAGAAAAGAGTGAGGTTTCAATCATTTCATCATATCGAAAATCCTTTGTTCTTTGTGACAAAGGAGGAACCACCAGGGTTCGTTTTGTCTCGGTTCGGTTCGCTTCCTCTACCTAAACAAGGACCCCGACAAGTGTACACCACAAAAAACGAAAAGAAAAAAGAAAAGAAAAAACCTCAGCCTCAGCGACTCTCTGGCTCTTCCGCCATGTTTGTTTGAGAAAAATGCAACCGAAAAAAAAAACATTCAAAACGAGAAAGACAAAAATTGAGAACTGCATGAGATTTGGAGAGAAGAGATACCCACAAGAGACGGTCCGTGGAGTGGAGGGAGCGAGAAGCGCGTGACCTGACCCCAAGACCGAACCCAACCCGGTTCTGTTCTCCAGTGTACAGACAGGCACTCTGTATGAGTATGTACCCTCCTTCGCTCCCTGTATGCGTGCACGTGTGTGTATAATTAGCATTGCTTCAGAGGGAAAGAACGAAACAGAGACAGAGAGAGAGAGAGAGAAGACTGCTTCTCAAGTGCTTCTTTACCTGTCCAGCGGTTAATTTTATCTCTGTCAATAAATTCAGCAATTCCAGGCCTTATCTTCGGGGGGATTGTCTGAGCAAAAACTGATAAGAAATTGAAAGAATAGAAGGTCCATAAATTGTGCAAAGAAAATTGATAAAAGATGGAAGGAATGGCAGCGGGAACAGATCACATCTGGACTTTAATCTCATCAATAAAATAATATAGAAATAATAAAAGACAAGAGCAAAGACCAAGCCATAAATCACGAAAATTATACGAAAGAAAACAAGTGAAAAACAAAGATCTAGACAAGACATAAACTGGGAAAGAAAAAAAACCAAACATCCAGACACACCTGCGCTGTCGGGCACTGCGACTGGAACCACAAATAAATGATATACAATGTACATATTTAGGTCTGTCTGCCGTGTATTAATTTGTTTGTTTTTTTACCTTGCTGCTTTTTTGCACCTCATTGTTAACAGAAAGCCGAGCAGAACCAAAGCAGCTTTAACCGGTTTGCGTTTGTTTAATGCGGTTTCCTATTTATTGTTTTTGTCTTTTTCTTTTTTTTTGATTTGCACCGATTTATGCCTCAACTTTTATCAAATTTTGGCTGTCGGCCGCTGACTTCTAATTTTGGTAATGCCGATTTTTAATGAGTGTACACGGATCTAAAAATAAAAGTGGATATTTTTATAAAAATAATTTATTAGCAGCGAAAAAAACGTGCAGAATACCCTACCCCCGTATAATTTCTCATTGCTCTTTGGTATATACTTTGTTTTGTTTTTTTGGCACTGGTGCCAAGGCAAAAACCATGCTCCGAGAACATGCGACGGCTTTCCGATGGCTTTTCATGCCTCATCCTCATGGTGGTGCCCGTGCCCACTGCCCTCCCTATTCGGGGTGTGTGTGTGTGTTATATATTATCGTGTAGAATGTGAGAAGGTATGACTAATGAGAGCTGTATGAAATAAAACGCGCGCCCGGTTCAAAATTGTTCAATTAATGGGCTTTTCATTGGCAATACCCTGCCCATGGGTATTATGGAAATTAAGAGCTGATCTCTATAGATTTTATGGGGTATTTCGAGCTTCGGCTTTCTGCCCGATTCTTCTTGGGGATCTGCTAAATATTTTTCGTATAATGACGTGCCATGTTTCTTGCCTGACGTACTTATGAGCTGATTATATAGCCTTATCCTTTGGCTGATTGCTTCTTTCTTTGGGATTTTTATATGGTGATGGCCGACGACGCACAGCATTTTTATTTCGCTCGCTCGTTCGACAGAAATCAGGCCACAACAACAAGAAAATGTCGAAAGAAATTGTTGAAAGTGAAGACGACGACGACGACGACGAAAGCATCCAAGCGGGCAGAGCCAGAGGCTGACTATTTATAGAGATGGTTGCTGCATGGGTGGAGCGAAAGAGAGAGGTGGAAAGAAAACTCTCTCATGAAACGGAACTAGAGAAATGTCATCGACTGTGTGGTAGCGGAGAGCCTATTGACATTTCCCCATTTCCCATAAAAAATGGCTACCCACAAATTCACCTGAACACGTGCCTCTAAATCCGCCTGCACACCTAAAGCCCATAGAAAGTGAGGGTCTGGGAATAAAAGAGAGTTCGAATGTACCCCAGACATTGCTCTCCCTCTCTCACTCTCCTTTGTGCGATTATTCTAGAAAAAGTGATTTTTGCCTGCTGCACTCGTTTTCCTTTTGGCTTGTGGCTGCTCTTTAATAGGTTTATTAAATTTTCACAAGGTGTAGCCAGGAGAGGGGGGGTGCGGGCCCAGGTGAGCTGCTATGTGGTCAGGGTCTGGGTTTTCGGTGACGTGTTCCTCCGCTGCATGGCATTGACAGTGACACGAGCGAGAACATATTTGATTCTTTTGTGTGGTAGGAGGGGGGGAGCCATTTACATTTACACAGCAAATACATCAAAATAGCCGCAAGAGGAAACACGTCACATTGAGCAAACATTGGTTGGTTGGCAACAGAGGAGCGAAATGCGATTTATGAATGGGGCCACAAAACAGAATGAAAAGGGTAGAAATGCGCAATAAATGTTAAATAACAGACGGCTGTAAGAAACCCCACACTGTGACTGTAACAGAAGCAGAAGAACAACAGCGGCAATGTTAAATAACAGCCGGCTGAAATGAGTCACAGTATGTCGGGTGTTGTACAAACAGCAGAGTGTCTATTGCTATCTTGTAAGTAAATATTCATTCTATGCATCATACTGATAAAGAAAGTAGAGATAAAACCATAAAAGAAATGTTCCCTAAGTCCCTAAAAACTGTGTAAAAGATTTTCCCTTAGTAGAACATAGAATAACAGAGAGTTGTGATCTCTCTGTTACTAAACAAAAAAATACTAATCAACACTCTCCTGCTTCTTGTACTTTTCTAGGATCTGGTCAAATCGCATCTCATGATCGCCGTGCGCGAGGAGGTGGAGGTCCTAAAGGAACGCATCTCCGAGCTAATGGACAAGATCAATAAGCTGGAGCTGGAGAACAACATCCTAAAGTCGAACATACCGCAGGAGACGCTGCAGCAGCTGCAGATGCAGCTGCAGATCGCCGGCACCCAGCAGCCGGCGGCAGTGGGCGCCCCCCCGGCCACGCCGGCCATCCAGGCCCCACCTGCAGCGACAGCGGCAGTGGCAGTGGCTGCTGGCGCTGGTCAGGCAGCAGTGGCTACAGTGGGAGCAGCTACCAGTCCCGCAACGGCAGCGGCCCCCACAACCATTCCCAATGGCAGCGCTGAGAATGGCAGCAGCGTCATTGTCGATGCAGTGGCAGCGGTGGAGCAGCAGGTGCAGTCAGCAGCAGCAGCAGCAGCGGCAGCGGCAGCGGCGGCGGCGTCTGGACAGACAGCGCCTGTGAACACGAACGGCCCCATGTCCTAGGCTGTGGGTGTTAGTGTTAGTTTTCTCTCCTGGAACGTAACATGGCCGAGGCGTACACAGACCCGGCCACTGGAATGTGGGAAGAGTAACCGTAATGTAAGCTCAACTTTGTCTCTTTCGAATGCCAGCGTCGCCGCAGCCTGCGGCACACGGACCGAGCAAGAGGGAGAGAGCAAAGCGAAACTCAGAGCAGGACGGCAACAATAACAGTAACAGAAATAGCAACAGCAAATGCAAACCATTTAACAGTCTGCAAATGAAAGTATTAGTTAACAGCGAATGTTGTCTGGACATGTGCTATTGTTGCTGGCTGTTCCTGTACCGCTGTGCAGTCGCTGTTTTGTTAATTTCTCGATTGTGATATTTGTTTAACACACACACAGACACACCACCACCACCACCACCACACACAACACACACATTTAAGCAATTCATACACATACAGACCAACACACAACACACATAGACTGCACGTTAACAATGGCTGCGGCTGCATGCTGTTAACGTCTGCTGTTATGCTTAACAGAAGAAGATGAAGAATTACAGTTAGTTTTAAAGAGGCGCTGCTGCGCGGAAACAGACATGATTTTGTCCACCGTCTTTGTTTGATTATCTTTTATCCTTGTTTACCGTTTGTTTCCATGTTATTAACGCTACAAATAAAACGTGAAAAAACCCCAATATAAAATAAAATACCATGTAGATGTATACTATGTAATGGCCACAAAATAATACTTGCAGAAAGTAGAATTTTGGCCAAAAACAGCAGCAACAGAAAACACACACACGCAAATCAATAAACTGTAAAAGAGAGCGCTTGGGAAATGCAGAAAAAGAATAAGAAGATGAAGAAGAAGCGGAAGAGGATGGAAGGATGAAGGAAGATGGTAGAGAAGGATAAAGAAAGGAAATGTAAAGAAAAATATGTGATAATTTGCATTGTGCAGTCAGAGACATAAGATGTAAATTGTAAAAAAGCAAATAACAAGAGAAGCGAGAAAGTAAAATTCAAATTTCCACACAATATTTAAATATGATAAAAAAAAGCCAGCTGCTATTTTTATAATTTACATTTAAAACCTTACTTTTATTGTACAAAAACAAAAAACAAAACCAACAACAAAGCAAAAACCACACAGAAAATATTAACTAAATCATAATTATGCATGTTTCAAATTTAAACAACAAAAAAAAAACGAAAAACACGTAGAAAATTGTCGTAGTTTTAGAATATTTTCAAGATATATTTTTAAAAAAATTGTAAAACTATTCGCAAACCAAACAAACACGAAAGCTTATCACAATTGTTTGTTAAAATTCTTAATCAATCAACAATAACTGTAAATATTGTGTAAAACTTAACTCAAATTGAAAATTGAAAATTGAGAACAAAACAAAATTGAAACAAAAGCAAAAAACTTCAAAAGTGACAAAGAATACTGAGGATCCAATGCAAAGAAAAAACAAGGAAAACAAAACCCGCAAAACCCAACAAAACGAAATGAAAAAGTTAAACTGTAAGAAGAAAGTGAAAAAGGTCGTCCTATTTTTTGTTATAATTATTTAGTTGATAGTTTTGCATTAATCTTTATTTCAAAATGCCTCGATGTTTATACAAAATCTGTTATAGGATTTTTTTCCACATTCGTTTTTCGTTACCCCCTCGCACTCGAACACCAGACCACCAGACCACCAGACTACCAGACTCCCACAAGAAGAAGAAAGATGAAAAATGTTTTGCTGCAGCACAGATATAAAGGTGTGAATCCCCCTAAAGGCAATGCTTCCAACAGGAAGTCATTCCCTGCTGTTCGGACCGTATCCGCCCCCTAGAAGCCAAGTTTTGAAATGCCAGAACGCACTCACTCATTTGGGGCACGGCAGAACAGCCTGCCCCAGCCCTGCCCCACACTCAATGCAACCTGCGGAGACTCAAATTGTCTAGGGTTTGCGTGGGCAGGAAAAAAGGAAAGCTAGAGAAAGAATGGTAGAAATAGAAACCATCCAAAACGAAAAGTGAAAGAAGAATGTTGTGAAACCAAATAAATACTCTCATTGAAGTGCTCAAAACTTGCGTTCTACCCGGCGGATACACGGACGGACTACCCAAAACCCATAGTAATTCTGTTCAAAGTATTTTTCCCATGATTTTTATTTTCAATTCATGTCTAGTTTTCCTCCTATGATTTCTACATTTTAAGTCTCTTTTTAAGCTTAACTATTAATTTATTAATTAGTTTGTAAGTGCAGCCACAATTGCAAATAAATTAAACAAAACGATACAAAATCAACTGCAAAAACACCTACAATTAAAATAAAGGAAAAAATAAAATTATACTGAAAACCAAAATATGTGCAAAAAGTGGATTCTCAACGTTGGATGGGTGTCATCTGCTTTGGAGTCACATGCAACGTTATTGTGAGTAGTGGCCTCTAATGCAGATGGTTTCGGGCCGACGCGATGAAACACCCCAGACCATGATCGAAGCGCTACCATGTTTAACGGTCTTCTTTGTGTATTTTGGATTTACATTTTTGTTGGGAGGACGTCGTTCACCATCACTTCCAAAGACAGTAAACTTGGATTCGTCGCTCCAAACAATCACATTCTAAAAATGGGGACCTTTGTGAATATACTCTGTGGCGAATTGAAGCCGCTTTTGAACATTCTTGATGGACAGCAATGGGCGTAGGTCCCACGGCGAAATGTACAGAGACATTCTTAGTAACAATTTATCTGGAGAATATGCCGATAATTTGCCACTTGCCTGGATATTTCAACAAAACAACGACCCGAAACATTTCTGCCAGATAGACAAGTCGTGGCCTAACCAAGAAGGAATCAATGTTTTGCAATGGCCACCGCAGTGACACAAAAAATTCGAACTGTGAAATAAAATTGTTTCTTGATTTTCGTTTAAATTCTTGGTGTTGTTCTTGTGGCTTAAGTCTTTGAGCACCACTGTAGTTACGTCTGTCTGTTACCTACCACGCGCTTACGCGCTCTATCTCTCTCACCAACACTCTTCCTCGTGCAGTGTATCCTATCCTATCGTGCAGTATCGTAAAGAGGCTAAAGGCTCTTGCCTATCCCATACTTTCTGGCTGTTTGAAAAAGACGTGAAAGGTCGGTAAGATATAGCAGGAATGGAATAGATGCGCTGTAAAACACGATGTCATTATTGCCTACTTTCAGGCCGAGTCGAGTCCCCCAATGTTGCAGTAAAAATTCCGCAACATCTGGGCAACATATATGATAATCAGAGCTTAACCTACAAAGCTTATTGAGTCGATTAATAGCTGCAGGCATTAGGTTTTCAGAATTGAAAAGTTCTTCAAATTAAAAACCAGAACAATAAAAAAAAAAATATATGAAAGAAAATTGGAGTCTCAAATCTATCAGAAAAAGTGGGTCTGATCGATCAATTAGTTTCCATTGCTTCACACGCCTGCATCATCCTCCAACACTAGCTAGTGTTTTTTGTCGTTCCGAGGATATTGTACACATTTGTGTATAGTCCTTAAAACCAAACCAATAAATGCTATTACCAATTCCGATTTAGAATGAAATGAAGAATACCTTTATTTGTTCAAATGATTCGTTTCTTGATATTAGGGTTTTATCTAGACTAAGAAATATAATAAAAAACTTTAGAATACTTTGTGTGTGACCGCGTCAGAAATCCGTTTCGGGACTTTGAGGTCTTCCTTCATCCAGCTGCTTGTGATCAATAACCTCCGTTCTTTGGACAGGAGGTGGAGTTATCGGTGGAGATGTTTCTGGAAGAGCTGGAACAGTTGTCGGTGGATCCGTTGCCGGAAGAACAGGAGGAATTGTTTGCTGTGGCTCCTCCAAGAGCTGAACCTGTGGCTGGGGCTGCTTGTCTACAACATCATGACCCAGATCAGCCACTTGGCTGGGGGCATTGAAGGACCTAAGGGTGCCCAACTGTGCGCGCACATCAGTCTCGGAGAGATGATGCACTGGGACATTGGCAGGAACGGCCAGGCGCTTGGGAGAGGTGTTGCCATCGTTGGCCTTGCGTCTGTCCGGAGGAAAGATCACCTGGGCATAGGTTACTCCACTGCCGTTGGGTTCAACAATGCTTTGGGCTCCACCGGAAGAGGTTGTCACGGAGCTGGGATTCCGAAAAACGCCTACCGGTTGTTGAGCTTCCTCCTTGGGAGCATCCCGTCGCTGCATGGGTGATGCGGAGGCCATGGATGTGGTTGTCGTGGTCAGGGGGCTGCCACCTCGTGGCGCAGACGCCGAAGCGGTTGTGTCCTCGTGCGGAATCGGGGCGTACAGCGAAGGCGTGTAGTTGTTGTCCGTCACCTTGCAGTTGTAGAGGTTCAGACCCTTGGCGAAGATGAACACCAGAATATCGAAGAGCACGCCAGTCAGGATCAAGCTGGCGGTGAGAATGTCCAGGATGTTTCCATGCTTCGGGGTCTCTCGGAGCAGACAACGCTCATAGTTGGGAGCCCAGTAGACGCATGTGGAGCCTGTAAAGGGAAAAACATGAGCAAGAAGCCCGCAAGAAGAGTGTGGACAGTACTTACGGGTCACCAAATCGTAGCTGAGATGCACGGGAATATAGGCGAAGAGTCCGACGAGCATCACCTCGAAAGCCAGTGCCAAGGTCTTGTCCTGCGGCAGGACGGCGCGTAGTGTTATCAAAGTCTTGCCAATCGTCATCATGCCCAGCAGGAAGGCCGACGAAATGCTGAAAATCTGGAACAGGATGATGGTCTGCTGGCAGACGTCGCCACTACAAGCTCCGGCCGTGGCACGCATCAGGCCCGAGGTGTTCTGAGTCTGATCCCCACTGCAGCTGCAGCCCTCGAAGAGCTCAAAACTGTTGATGGAGGTCTGCTTGGTGCAGCCGGCGTAGCACGGAGAGAAGTACGTAATGCTACTGTTCTCCGGGCACACCGGCATGAAGGCGGTGGGCGTGCACAGGCATTGGCTCGAGCAATAGGGCTGACTGAGCTTGCCCCCGACCACGCCCGCAATTGCCCCGACATCGCACTTGAGGAAGACGAATCCCACGAAGATGGCAACCAGGTGGAGGCCCATGCCCATGTTGATCCCAACGATGGTGCGGGCCGAAAGCTGAGCCTTGGAGATGACCAGTCCCCCGATCAGCATGCCCACTGCCATTACCGGAGGCTTGAGGAAGTACGAGACGAAGGCAGAGCGCCACTCCTCCGTGAGACCATCCTGCTCGTTGTACGGCAGGAAGAAGCGACTCTGCAGATAGCTCTCCTCCTGCAGGCCGAAGTTCACGATAGCACTCTGGACGAACATGATGCTCACGAGATTGACCATCAGCAGGCGGTTGTTGAAGAGCCGCTTCATCGAGGGCCAGAAGTCCGTGTCGTCCAGGTACGTCGAGAACTGGCTGCCGAAGCTGCGCATGTTCGACTGCTCGATTATCCGCTGAGCGGCTTGATGGATCACCGTCTTGGGCAGTCGCTTCGGGAACAGCCCCACCATCACGGCTCCCACAAATATGAGTGGCGCCAGGATTGCCCAACCCAGCCACCAGCCGACTTGGGTCAGGCCCACGCCCAAGACCAGAAACGATCCCGCCTGCTGGCCAAAGACGCGAGCCGCCAGCGTGGCAGCAATCACCGCCGGACTGTCCTGGGACAGGGAGTTGTCGTCGATGTAGCTGACGCCGATGGTGTAGTACGCCAGTCCGCCCATGCCCAGAGCTAGCTGGAGTATGAAGAGCAACACCAGGGTGATGGTGCTGCTCTGGGCCTCTGTCAGCGTCAGTTTCTGGAACTGCGCCAGGGAAGTCGCACACAGATTCGCATCCAAGAGAGCATCCTTTGCCTTGGTCCCATCAGCACTAAAAGAGGTTTCACAGTGTTAGAGGATAGATAATGTAAGGTTACTGTATGCTACTTACAAGTTCATTATGTTGGGAATGATGGCGATCACACACGTCACTGATTGAAGCATCAACGTGCCCACCAGCCACTTGATCGGATGGAAGACATCCGCCCAGAAGGCGAACACCAAGGCAAACACAGCCTGGCACAGGCCGCTAGTCACCAGTAGCCAATCTATGGGTAAGTTATCAAAAGAAACCTTTATAAATACGAGGCCTTTAGTTTAGTTGAAGGAAAACCCAGAATTCCACCAAGTATATCATCCTTATCTAGCCCAATTGATAGAGAAAGATATGACGTATGAGTAACGCGAACACATTTTTGGTCAATTGCATTTGATATGAGATGTCAACACCACATTGGGCTCCCTATAGCATGAAGAATGTTTCGGTAATTTCGGTACAAGTAAATCCATAGGTAAAATTTCCCAGTCATTCTGGCCAGACCGGATGAAGGTTTGGTTCTGATTACGTATTGCATCTGATGACGAATAGCTATCTTGCCCCCACAGATATGGAAAACAATGGAATGATAACTCTATTGAGTCGCATTTGGACTATTCGATACCCGTTGTGGAAAAAGCGATTGCAATACTGACAGCAAGGAGGGAAAAACCATATAAATAGTAAGATTAGTAACGCGCGTACAAATCTTTGGGACACGATTTTTTCAGACTGTCTTTTGATCTGGCTCCAGGCTTTGGGCTTTGGGCTTCGGTCCATCTACCAATTTAGGAACCTTAGGTAGAAATACAATATACCCTTGTACCTTGAAGAGTACTGGGTATATAAAGGGGAGAACGAATGCCCCCGCCCACAGACACTGGCAATCGTCAACAATATCGCAAAACTGATAACTCACAAAAAATCTCCTCGTAGAACCAGGCCAACACCTCGATTACTACCGTACACCTGAGCTGGCTGCGCGAGTAATGTTCGTGTTTTTGCGATAGGGGATAGGTGTGGCTTACTCACCGACTAGCAGGGCACTGTAGCCGTACTGGGATGCAGCCTGTTTGGCCGACACACGGAAGTAGGATTCGCTGGCGCCCTGGAGCATCCCAGTGCAGGCCAGGACCAGGACAAACGTGCGCAGACGGGCATACTTCTGGCATCCTGGGCCACGGCACCAGCCCAGACCCTTGATACCGCAATCGACGCTGTCTGGGAGGAAGAGAGGATTTTATAGATTACGTGTCGAGGCAGTCACGGAGGCACTATTTATGAGTTTCTTGGGACCCACCGTCGGGTATGTTGTTGGCATTTACAGCTATCTGCGATAGATCGGAGTTGCGCATATTTTGCGCCATATTTCTATTCGATTTCGATATGTATTTCGTTTTTGTTTTTTGCTCACTAGCTTTTTAGATATTAACTTTCTTCAATGGCCATGAATCGATGGCATCTTCACCACACCGCGCACTGACCAGACCAACGTCTATTCGAATAGCTGGATGAGAGCAAACTGAGGAGAGCTCTACCTGGGGTACACCTCTCGCCTCGCTCTCAGTGTCTGTCCGTCCACTGATAAGGCGTCCCGTTTTATCTTATCAGAGTTTATTTATGTGCTTTTTGTTTCATTTTCGTGCCTAATAGCAACTTTATTGCCGCCGCTTACGCATCGTGGGATCGTGGGGGACATGTTGCAGCAGCATCAAGCATGTATCTAAACAATTGGGATCGCTTGGAGTTAATATAAGATGGTCCCGATCTGTTCAGGAGTGAGTTCATTTTAGAAGTTTACTCTAAGTTAACCGTGGAGAAGTTCCGAGCCTTTCTACCCATATTTGGTTATATATTGACTTATTCTATTTTCCTTCTTAGGCTTAAGGCTTAGGATTAATGATGCTGCATAAATAGAGATATTACGAAGGCATCGTAGCCTAGAAATATGTAGTTATATTTTAGCTATGATTTCTGAAGCGAAAGTACTGTGAACGATATGCAAGTATCTATTTTTCATTAGAAGAAAACAAAGTCGGCCTTGAATATAGCTTACGAAAAGCCTTCAAGAAAATCTGTAAATTATATAGCCAAAGAAATTTAAGAACTGATTTCAATTTGCATCAAAATGTATCGTTGGTTGTGTGTTCTGATGATTATAAAGTTGGTCTGGGCCACTATTCCTCCCAGTACTCCACCCATGCTGATATGGGGACTAGACACGTGAGTCCTTAATAGTCACATATCGCTTATAGCTGCTTGAAATTGGTCCTCAGCAGACCCCCGCCTCAAACCATATTTAAATACATGAAAACCTTTGACTTGGTTCGGATGCTGAAACCGATTCACAAGGACTATATGATAGTGGTCTACCTGGCCACAGAGGTAACTCCTGATATAATAATCGTACGTTTAGAAAACCGACTTAACCGATCAACATTCTTGGAACTAATCCTTATAGCTAACGGCCAAAGATATAAACTGCCCTTCATGCTACCCGATGATGAGTCAGATTTTGCCCGTGCGATTCTACAGTCAGGTGGAGAAGCCCATAAGGGCATTGGACCACATTAGTCGGGTATCGATCAGTCCTGGCCTGGTTTGGCACGTTCTACCCGCGGACGGAACGGAGATTAATTTGGCGAAGGAGATTCCTTGCGAGATCGGTCGTATACACTGCTTCAACTTCGGGGATCGCAATCTGCCGGCACATGGTGGGTTCGATTCAATGGCCAAGTGCAGCAACTGATCATGCCTGGTCTACTCTCTCTTAGATGCCACAATAGCCGCCGTCTTGGATGAGCTCAAGAGTTGCCGCGTCATCCACATCTACACGGCCTTCGAGGAGGAGTCCCGAGCTCTCAAGCGTCGTAGATATTACAGCACGTCCAGCATGCGCCATAGCCACAACGAAGATACGAATGTCGTCTTCACTGGCGATGTTGGCCAAAAGGCAGATCCCACGAAACTCACCATTCTGCGACATGAGCTGGCCATCGTTGGCGTGCTAAAGATCATTCTGGCCGAGGAGGTAAAAGTCGGCCATGAGGTGCACTACAATCGCACCTACGTTGAGCTGAAAACGGGCAACGAGAGTCTGCAGGTGGGTCTGGTGGGTTCCCACGGCGTCAACGAGGGTTTCGTGATTGTACTGAATACCCATATGGGCTACATGCTGATCGAGAGTTTGCCTGTGGGCGGCAGCTGGCAGATCACACGCATTATTTTCAACATCAATGTGACGTACTATCCGCGGGAACTGATATTCTTCAGCTTGAAGAACAGTCTGTGCTGTCAGTCCATCACCGCCTATTCGGATGAAGGAGCCCGCCTGAGCCTGTACTCATTCCATTTGGATGTCATGACCGAAGGTGGGGTGCTGCTCTTGTGCAAATGTATTTTATAATTATAGAATCATCTGTTTCTTTTGCAGCATCTGACTCCGGCTTTAATCCGGACTACAAGCCGAAACCGTGCTGGCACTGCAACAAATACATAAGTTCCGTCCTCTCCCAGAGCATCTTCGCACTTGGCCTTCTGATCTTTGTGCTGTCCGTGGGATTCATTATGCTGTGGGACATTGGCCGGAACAGGTTCGTCCAGAATATCCACGATCCGGATCTGCACATAAAAACGGACAACTAGGTACTGCTGTAGCGGCCCTCGTTGGATGCACATTCTACACTCTACACTCCCCACACAGTCTCCACACAATCTGCACACACTCTACGCTACCCACATTCTGCCTAATTCACTTGCTTACAAATCTAATCATTGTGCCGGACTGTGGGGGCGCCGAGTGGTCAGTGGATCGTAATAATAATGTCATTGTCGTTGTCGTTCTGTTATTGTCCGTATTCTATTGTCATTGTTATTGCTATGGCCACCGAGAAGTCTCCACGAGAAAGTGCGAAGGAGAAACAGGCTATTTTCAGCGAAAGACAAAGACAAGTGATAACGTCAAGTTTTTTGGAGAAACGACATAAATCATATTTGCACGTGGGCCAGCAATGAGCGGGCCGGGGTGAGCCGTTGGAGGGGAGGTGCATATAGGCCTAAGAGAACCGAGAACCGATTGGAACTATTTACTCGCAGCCCGCCGCTTTGTTTTATAGCTTTGACGATAATGCTTTATCGGGCTTCGATTGGCGACAGGCAGCGGCTTGGTCCGGCCGGACAGCGACGAAAATTTCGAAAAATTTCAATTTTCAGTCTGATTTGCGCCACACCGCTGAACGGTCGGTCGGTCCTCTCTTTATCCATCCTCGCGCTGCAGCCCCGTATCTTTACCGTTTCGATTGCCCTCGACTCTGCGACCGGGACATGTTCAGGTCCCTGTGAAAAGGAACTCGAGCGACAATTTCATTAATCGTTCAAGTGCCGATAAGATTATACAAATAAATGTGCGAATAATAGAGGAAATCTACGAACTACTCACCGTAAGTACGTATTGTACCACATATACGAGTATAGTATGTGTAGTACTATTTACGTGCACCTGTCTGGCATTCCGATTGTGGGAGCCACTACTATCTGGGCAGCCCCGAGCCGGCGATTGACATTGGGGTAGTTGCGGCATGCGGAAGGGGTTTTCGTGTACGAGTATATCCTTGATACTCGTAAAGTGATTACTTTCCCAGGGATGCAGGCAGTTCTTTTTGGTGTTTCTTTCTGCAAAGGCTGAATCTTCCCGAAAAAGTATCTTCAAAATATCTAAGGTTGCTTGGAGCCTTGGCTATATTTTTTGGTTTATTGGTGGAAGAACCCTGAAATTGAAATTAACAAAATGTGATTTGTGATATGTTTTGTAATGAATCACTTTCTGAAAACTTTGCATCAAAATTTTGATAAACAAAATGATACTTTGCCAGGGGTAATCTATCCCTGACATGCGCTTATCAAGTGATCTATGTATATTTCACATATCACATGCGATATGGCTTGTAATAAATCATTTACTGAACAAGGAAATAATATCATACATTTATTTTGAGTGCAATGATGGAATTCTATTTTATCCATCCCGAGTTCATTTCACTGATTTCATTTAACGGTTTAAAGGCCCTCGTCCGACCTGATTAGGAAGTGTTACTGATATAATATCATCCAACAAATCTGGATTCTCCAAAAATTGGTGCAGACGTCGACCAGTAATCGAAATGGAAGGGAATGGTATTTGTTAGACCAGTAAACAGGTGGTTCAAATGAGAGTTATACTGGGCGAGAATTCTTCTTTCAAGTGGAATATCTAATTGTTGTGGGATCAGGATTCCCCGAAGCTAATCGAGTTGTCATTCTGATTATTCCGCAGCGGGTTCTGATGAAACTGTTGATCAGACCTCAACGAACGATTAGATATCATTAATGATACTCGTAACGGCAATTGGCCAAGGGAGTGATTTGATCAATTGAAAGGGAGGGATGCCTTTTTCCAGTCAGTCGAGTGGTCATCGTTATGCGGTAAAAATAGCCAATATCAGAACACTTCAGAGCAGAGCACGCCCCAAACCATATAGATATCAAATTAATTTCGTCACACAATCTAATCGGGCTGCTGGCCAGACCTAATATGATCTTGAGTAGGTGCCATTATCGTTAGTTAATCAATACCCATTGCCTCGAATTTCCCTATCGAGACAATTAACCAACTTTTATAGGCCCTTAACGATTGGATGTTTTCGGATCCCGAATGGAAAAGTCACGGTTACCTGGACTATTTCCAGAACATGGCGAACATCGAGCGAGGAATCTTGCCCAGAAGTCAACAATAGTCCTCCGATATTCGAGGGTGTTGCATCAGTGATTTATAAACAATTTTGTATCTGTCCATTGCAGCGCTATCACTCCTGTCCACCTGTCCGGTAGCGCAATCTTATCTGTCGCATTCAATGGTTTATTGAGCTCCACGGACAAGACAGTAGCATCGGAGTAACTCATCCCCACAGAGGCTGACAGGCAGACAAACAGAAAGACAGGCCTGAGATGACGGAAGTGCGACGTCGGGGCTCGGCTCCCCCACCGGGACACTACCTGTGCGGATTGGCCAACTGGCACCCGGCCTGGCTGCAGAAGTACGCCACCACGAAGATGTTCATGGGTGTCTACGGACTGCTAGGCACCATCCAAGCTATGTCTTACATGTATTTTATTGTTACACTGACCACGCTGGAGAAACGCTTCAAAATACCGAGCCAGACTACAGGTTCGAAGTCCTCCAGAAGAAGAACTACCCTTAAGTGGGCATACTGAATACTTTACTTGATTTTACAGGAATCATACTCAGTGGCAATGAGATCTCACAGATAATGTTGTCCCTCATCTTATCGTACATTGGCGGACAGCGTAATCGTCCGCGCTGGATTGCCTGGGGCATTGTCTTCTGCGGCCTGTCCTGCTACATTCTCGTCCTGCCACATTTCATCTATGGCGCTGGCCAGGATGTCCTCCAGTTCACCAAGGAGTACCAGGATAGCCTAATTAATAGCAACATCGGATTCTGGTATTCCCCTCCCAGTGAGTGCCCAGTAAATACCGCTCTCCCTATATAGACTATATTGTTTCTTCAACTCCACCAGAATGTCACATCAACGCAGAGCGAGCAACTGTGTGGCGTTGGAAAAAAGGAGGAGGGCTGCGATGACCTCTTCACTTATGTGCCCCTGGTCTTGATCTTCCTCTCGCAGTTCGTCCTGGGCGTGGGCAATACCCTGTACTACTCCCTTGGCCAGACCTATCTGGATGATAACACCAAGAAGACAAACACCCCGCTGATGCTCGCGGTAGCCATGTCTCTGAGAATGATTGGTCCAGTCGTTGGCTTCTTCTTTGGTGGGTAAACTTCGTGATTAACGAGCTTATGATACTGATTCCCTGTGGCTCCTCTCCTAGGTTATATCTCCCTAAACACCTTCATTGACCCCACGAAGACCCCGCTGATTGACAGCAAGGATCCGCGCTGGTTGGGAGCTTGGTGGCTCGGCTGGGTCATATTGGGCACTTTGATGTGTCTCTTCTCGGGTTTGATCGGACTCTTTCCCAAGCAGCTGCCGAAGGTTAACGATCCCATCAAGCACAACTCCCACCTGCCTCTGGCCATGCGCCACGAGGAGCTCAAGCGCGAGGAGAATCTCTCGCTGAGCAGTCGCTTCTCCTCGAATGCCGCCTTGGACAACATTGGAGCCGGGGCCGGTGCGAATGCGGATCTGCCCAAGCTGAAAGACTTTCCCCGTGCCCTGATGCGACTGTTGCGCAACAAGCTCCTGATCTTCAACATCACCTCGGCTGTCTTCTATATCCTCGGTGCCTCCGGCTTCATGACTTTCCTCACCAAATACATGGAAGTGCAGTTCCACAAGAACTCACAGAGTGCCACCATTGTGAGTCGATTAATGTCTGTAAAAATATTGAATGAATTCCAAGGTCCAAGTTCGTTTAGGTGGTGGGTCCTGTGTCCATTCTGGGCATGGTCGTTGGCCTAATTGGCTCTGGCCTTGTTCTGTCAAAGAAGAAGCCTGCAGTCAGCAAGGTGCTTATGTGGAACGTGATCGTGGGATGTGTCTACATCATGGGACAGATATCCTATGCCTTCCTCTACTGCCCAGACACCTTTTCCATGACTCATGTGGGCGGGTAAAACTGATAGTCCTGAATCTCATTGCCTATTCTAATGAATTTCGACCGACAGGCTCAACCTGACCAGTGCCTGCAACTCCAACTGCTCCTGCAGTGGTATAAGCTACACCCCAGTCTGCCACGAGCCCACGGATACCACATACTTCTCGCCTGCCATGCGGGCTGTCAGGGCTACAACGCCGAGTCGAAGCTCTACGAGAACTGCAGTTGTCTGGCAGAAGCTTGTGTAGTGCAGCCCAACGCCGCTCAGAGGCTGCTGAAACTACTGGAGCCTACCACTCAACCTCCACAACTGGACGAAACCACGGACTTCACGCTCAGTGGCAGTGGGTGCCGCTGCTCAATGATGAAAATGACTTCGAAGATCAGTTGCTGTCGCGAGTTCGTCGATCCAGTCCAGAAGAGGTTATTCGGGGCCGGGGGATCTGCATGCAAGGCTGCAACTGGAGCTTCTGGGTGTTCTCCATAACCTCGATGATCGTCAATTGGTTTGGGTCCTCTGGCCGTGTGGGAAATGTGCTGGTCAACTACCGGGCGGTGGAGTCTGGGGACAAGTCCTTTGCCCAGGGATTGGCACTGATGATGATCAGTATGTTTGCCTTGATTCCGGGTCCGATTATATTCGGGCGCCTCATCGATTCCACGTGTCTGGTGTGGACGAAGACCTGCAACGGCAATGGCAATTGCCAGCTGTACGATCAGACGCGGTTCCTGTACTCCATCAACTTTTTATCCTGCTGTAAGATCACCAGGGGCTCCCCGTTCTCAGGAACCAAACCAATCTAATTTCCTTCTCTTTGGACAGTACTCACCTTCATTGGAATGTTATTTGATTACCTGGTCTGGTACTACGGCCGGGACCTGGATATCTATGGGTGACAAGGAGGCTAAGCAGGTGGAGCGGGCCAACAGGAAGGACCAGCCCATTACTCCCCTCCTGGCCAAGAAATCCGAGAGGATCCAAGAGGAATACTAAAGCTAGAGCCAATGCGTGATACTCAATTCTGAGGAATAGGGTCCTATAGGACAGGCGAGACCGAGATCCTAACATGAAACGAAAGGTAGAAGAAATTTTTAGAGTAAGTATCGGTAGAGCGAGATCCGGCAATGCCATAATTCCACCGCCATATGTACAAACCTCTCGCTGTCGTCTAGGATATTATCCATTTTGTTTATTTTCGTGTTTAATTTTCATGTTTTTTCTACTCATTTAAGAAACACTACACCGTGAATAGCTTTATAATAAATGAAAATGAATTTATATTTACATAATATAATTTAATCAAAAAGACAAAAAGTGTTTCTAAAATGCAAGACTCGACATTATGTTTATAAACCGATTTATTTTGAAAACCTAACGCGGCTTGGAATGAATCGTTTCGCCACGTAGACATTGACCACTTCTAGCTTTACTAATGGAGAAGACTTTCGCCTGGAATATGCTGCACTAATCCAGTAACAGTAATCTATATGACTGGCTAGCTTCCGGCGGCACAGCACGTAGGAGCATCGGAAAATAGATGAAACTCTTTTCCACACCACCAGCATTTGGTAAAGTTCTAGGCGCGTTTTTTTAACGTGGTATCCCCAGTAGGCCTACTCCACAGTTCTACGAAATCTCAATTGTGTCCATATGTGTGAATAGAATGCTTCCGATCTGTTATAAAAATTAAAAACAGATATTGTGTACATTTCTGGGTTGTTTTCTGAGTTAAGATGCCGTAACCGATTACTTAATTACTGTATCCCTCAGATGCCTTGTGTCGTTGTGTGGATCCTTTGTTCCATCCATAGCTGAACACCTTTCGTGTTGCTTGTCGGTTACATTTTCCGTCGATCCATCCCTCGATAAATGTTCTATGTATGTATATGAACTCGCCATCGCATAATGTGTAAGGATGCTCCGAAGTGTATTGGTTTGTTGTTGCCTGGGTGCATCGCTTTTATCCTAAAAATGAAAAGCAGGAAATTAGGTGTACATTTAATGTATGAATGAAAATTATTTTTTTTGCGGATTCCTGAGGTAAGACACTGAAACTGAACAATTACCAATCGCTGCCTGCCTTGAGAGGTATCAAGCCGGTACAGAATTACTTCTCTTCGGTGGTACCGTACATATGTACGAGTATATGTGTTCAATACGTATGACCTATGTATTGTCTACTGGAACTGGTCGTTTGCAACGTGGTGTCTAAAAAAAGGTCAATTTATAAAAAAAAAAAAAAAAAAATATTTACAAATACAAACTAAGCTTACATTTATGCCTTTTTTTTTTGTTTTTTTTTTGTTTTTTTTTGTTTTTTTTTGTTTTTTTTTTTTTTTTTTTTTTTTTTATTTTACTTTTTTTTTTTTTTTTTTTTTTTTACACTTTATACTTAAATCTAAAAACACTTTTTGCTTAAAATTAGTTGAAAACAGAAAATTTAGATTTTATGTGTTGCCTGGATGGTGCCTATTTATATACTGATATTTTCCAGTAGTCTACAACGTATCACAAATTGACAACTGGGGTTTCATCGGGCATGGACTACTGGGTTACTTTTTGTCGAAAATATGTGGCTTTAGTTTTGTGAGAAAAGTATGCCGAGTGCTTCATGCTACATAAGCTCTTCCACTGTTTTTCGAGGAAGACAATCCGCGGGGTCCTCCAATGGATTGCGAAATATGGATTTGGTCCAGAAATATATCCGCCTTGCACTGTTAATAAAAAGTTCTCTAAGAAAAACTCGCATGTTTTTGGTTCGCTTGGTTGAGTTTACATTTGAGTTTCGTTTCTGTATAAATATTCCCGTTTTGTCGGCCCTCGTCCGACCTGATTAGGAAGTGTTACTGATATAATATCATCCAACAAATCTGGATTCTCCGAAAATTGGTGCAGACGTCGACCAGTAATCGAAATGGAAGGGAATGGTATTTGTTAGACCAGTAAACAGGTGGTTCAAATGAGAGTTATACTGGGCGAGAATTCTTCTTTCAAGTGGAATATCTAATTGTTGTGGGATCAGGATTCCCCGAAGCTAATCGAGTTGTCATTCTGATTATTCCGCAGCGGGTTCTGATGAAACTGTTGATCAGACCTCAACGAACGATTAGATATCATTAATGATACTCGTAACGGCAATTGGCCAAGGGAGTGATTTGATCAATTGAAAGGGAGGGATGCCTTTTTCCAGTACAGTCGAGTGGTCATCGTTATGCGGTAAAAATAGCCAATATCAGAAACACTTCAGAGCAGAGCACGCCCCAAACCATATAGATATCAAATTAATTTCGTCACACAATCTAATCGGGCTGCTGGCCAGACCTAATATGATCTTGAGTAGGTGCCATTATCGTTAGTTAATCAATACCCAATGCCTCGAATTTCCCTATCGAGACAATTAACCAACTTTTATAGGCCCTTAACGATTGGATGTTTTCGGATCCCGAATGGAAAAGTCACGGTTACCTGGACTATTTCCAGAACATGGCGAATATCGAGCGAGGAATCTTGCCCAGAAGTCAACAATAGTCCTCCGATATTCGAGGTCCTCCACTCATCCCCACAGAGGCTGACAGGCAGACAAACAGAAAGACAGGCCTGAGATGACGGAAGTGCGACGTCGGGGCTCGGCTCCCCCACCGGGACACTACCTGTGCGGATTGGCCAACTGGCACCCGGCCTGGCTGCAGAAGTACGCCACCACGAAGATGTTCATGGGTGTCTACGGACTGCTAGGCACCATCCAAGCTATGTCTTACATGTATTTTATTGTTACAACCTGACCACGCTGGAGAAAACGCTTCAAAATACCGAGCCAGACTACAGGTTCGAAGTCCTCCAGAAGAAGAACTACCCTTAAGTGGGCATACTGAATACTTTACTTGATTTTACAGGAATCATACTCAGTGGCAATGAGATCTCACAGATAATGTTGTCCCTCATCTTATCGTACATTGGCGGACAGCGTAATCGTCCGCGCTGGATTGCCTGGGGCATTGTCTTCTGCGGCCTGTCCTGCTACATTCTCGTCCTGCCACATTCATCTATGGCGCTGGCCAGGATGTCTTGCAGTTCACCAAGGAGTACCAGGATAGCCTAATTAATAGCACATCGGATTCTGGTATTCCCCCTCCCAGTGAGTGCCCAGTAATACCGCTCTCCCTATATAGACTATATTGTTTTCTTCAACTCCACCAGAATGTCACATCAACGCAGAGCGAGCAACTGTGTGGCGTTGGAAAAAAGGAGGAGGGCTGCGATGACCTCTTCACTTATGTGCCCCTGGTCTTGATCTTCCTCTCGCAGTTCGTCCTGGGCGTGGGCAATACCCTGTACTACTCCCTTGGCCAGACCTATCTGGATGATAACACCAAGAAGACAAACACCCCGCTGATGCTCGCGGTAGCCATGTCTCTGAGAATGATTGGTCCAGTCGTTGGCTTCTTCTTTGGTGGGTAAACTTCGTGATTAACGAGCTTATGATACTGATTCCCTGTGGCTCCTATCCTAGGTTATATCTCCCTAAACACCTTCATTGACCCCACGAAGACCCCGCTGATTGACAGCAAGGATCCGCGCTGGTTGGGAGCTGGTGGCTCGGCTGGGTCATATTGGGCACTTTGATGTGTCTCTTCTCGGGTTTGAATCGGACTCTTTCCCAAGCAGCTGCCGAAGGTTAACGATCCCATCAAGCACAACTCCCACCTGCCTCTGGCCATGCGCCACGAGGAGCTCAAGCGCGAGGAGAATCTCTCGCTGAGCAGTCGCTTCTCCTCGAATGCCGCCTTGGACAACATTGGAGCCGGGGCCGGTGCGAATGCGGATCTGCCCAAGCTGAAAGACTTTCCCCGTGCCCTGATGCGACTGTTGCGCAACAAGCTCCTGATCTTCAACATCACCTCGGCTGTCTTCTATATCCTCGGTGCCTCCGGCTTCATGACTTTCCTCACCAAATACATGGAAGTGCAGTTCCACAAGAACTCACAGAGTGCCACCATTGTGAGTCGATTAATGTCTGTAAAAATATTGAATGAATTCCAAGGTCCAAGTTCGTTTTAGGTGGTGGGTCCTGTGTCCATTCTGGGCATGGTCGTTGGCCTATTGGCTCTGGCCTTGTTCTGTCAAAGAAGAAGCCTGCAGTCAGCAAGGTGCTTATGTGGAACGTGATCGTGGGATTGTCTACATCATGGGACAGATATCCTATGCCTTCCTCTACTGCCCAGACACCTTTTCCATGACTCATGTGGGCGGGTAAACTGATAGTCCTGAATCTCATTGCCTATTCTAATGAATTTCGACCGACTGCCATGCGGGCTGTCAGGGCTACAACGCCGAGTCGAAGCTCTACGAGAACTGCAGTTGTCTGGCAGAAGCTGGTGTAGTGCAGCCAACGCCGCTCAGAGGCTGCTGAAACTACCACTTCAACCTCCACAACTGGACGAAACCACGGACTTCACGCTCAGTGGCAGTGGTTATTCGGCCGGGGATCTGCATGCAAGGCTGCAACTGGAAGCTTCTGGGTGTTCTCCATAACCTCGATGATCGTCAATTGGTTGGGTCCTCTGGCCGTGTGGGAAATGTGCTGGTCAACTACCGGGCGGTGGAGTCTGGGGACAAGTCCTTTGCCCAGGGATTGGCACTGATGATGATCAGTATGTTTGCCTTGATTCCGGGTCCGATTATATTCGGGCGGCCTCATCGATTCCACGTGTCTGGTGTGGACGAAGACCTGCAACGGCATGGCAATTGCCAGCTGTACGATCAGACGCGGTTCCGGTACTCCATCAACTTTTTATCCTGCTGTAAGATCACCAGGGGCTCCCCGTTCTCAGGAACCAAACCAATCTAATTTCCTTCTCTTTGGACAGTACTCACCTTCATTGGAATGTTATTTGATTACCTGGTCTGGTACTACGGCCGGGACCTGGATATCTATGGTGACAAGGAGGGCTAAGCAGGTGGGAGCGGCCAACAGGAAGGACCAGCCCATTACTCCCCTCCTGGGCCAAGAAATCCGAGAGGATCCAAGAGGAATACTAAAGCTAGAGCCAATGCGTGATACTCAATTCTGAGGAATAGGGTCCTATAGGACAGGCGAGAACCGAGAATCCTAACATGAAAACGAAAGGTGTAGAAGAAATTTTAGAGTAAGTATCGGTAGAGCGAGATCCGGCAATGCCATAATTCCACCGCCATATGTACAAACCTCTCGCTGTCGTCTAGGATATTATCCATTTTGTTTATTTTCGTGTTATTTTTCATGTTTTTTCTACTCATTTAAGAAACACTACACCGTGAATAGCTTTATAATAAATGAAAATGAATTTATATTTACATAATATAATTTAATCAAAAAGACAAAAAGTGTTTCTAAAATGCAAGACTCGACATTATGTTTATAAACCGATTTATTTGAAACCTAACGCGGCTTGGGAATGATCGTTTCGCCACGTAGACATTGACCACTTCTAGCTTTACTAATGGAGAAGACTTTCGCCTGGAATATTCTGCACTAATCCAAGTAACAGTAATCTATATGACTGGCTAGCTTCCGGCGGCACAGCACGTAGGAGCATCGGAAAATAGATGAACTCTTTCCACACCACCAGCATTTGGTAAAGTTCTAGGCGCGTTTTTTTTAACGTGGTATCCCCCAGTAGGCCTACTCCACAGTTCTACGAAATCTCAATTGTGTCCATATGTGTGAATAGAATGCTTCCGATCTGTTATAAAAATTAAAACAGATAATTGTGTACATTTCTGGGTTGTTTTCTTAGTTAAGATGCCGTAAACCGATTACTTAATTACTGTATCCCTTAGATGCCTTGTGTCGTATGATCCTTTGTCCATCCATAGCTGAACACCTTTCGTGTTGCTTGTCGGTTACATTTTCCGTCGATCCATCCCTCGATAAATGTTCTAATGTATGTATATGAAATCGCCATCGCATAATGTGTAAGGATGCTCCGAAGTGTATTGGTTTGTTGTTGCCTGGGTGATAGCGAGAAGTCTGAATTGTGTCCCGATGTGCATCGCTTTTATCCTAAAAATGAAAAGCAGGAAATTAGGTGTACATTTCAGAATGAAAATTATTTTTTTTGCGGATCCTGAGGTAAGACACTGAACTGAACAATACCAATTACTTCTCTTCGGTGGTACCGAGTACGAGTACGAGTACGAGTACGAGTATATGTGTTCAATACGTATGACCCATGTATTGTCTACTGGAACTGGTCGTTTGCAACGTGGTGTCTAAAAAAAGGTCAATTTATAAAAAAAAAAAAAAATATTTACAAACACAAACTAAGCTTACATTTATGCCTTTTTTTGTTTTTTTTTTTTTCCTTTTTTCGTTTTTTTTTTTTTTTTTTTTGTTATTTCCTTTTTTTTTTTTTTTTTTTTTTTTACACTTATACTTAAATCTAAAAACACTTTTTGCTTAAAATTAGTTGAAAACAGAAAATTTAGATTTTTATGTGTTGCCTGGATGGTGCCTATTTATATACTGATATTTTCCAGTAGTCTACAACGTATCACAAATTGACAACTGGGGTTTCATCGGGCATGGACTACTGGGTTTACTTTTGTCGAAATATGTGGCTTTAGTTTTGTGAGAAAAGTATGCCGAGTGCTTCATGCTACATAAGCTCTTCCACTGTTTTTCGAGGAAGACAATCCGCGGGGTCCTCCAATGGATTGCGAAATATGGATTTTGGTCCAGAAATATATCCCCCTTGCACTGTTAATAAAAAGTTCTCTAAGAAAAACACGCATGTTTTTGGTTCGCTTGGTTTTTTCATCTTTTTTTGTTGTAATTTTTTCACGTTTTATTAATAAAAAAATGTTCAAATGTATGCGGTTGTTTTTTTCAATTCATTTCATCGTATTTGTATAATAATAATAACATTTGAGTTTCGTTTTCTGTATAAATATTCCCGTTTTGTCTATATATTTCTATTATTTCGATCGCTTCTATTCCCTTACTTAGTGTTCGAGCCACCGTTCTGTTATCAGTGGCTGGCTGTCTATGTGTGTGTGAAACATTGTTAAATAAGTTCTCGCGTGGTCAACAATTATATCGCACTTATTTTATTAATATATAATTAATTAAATATCCCTCGGTTTCGATTCTTAGGAGGAGGCTGGGGAAAGCGTAAAAGCAGGTCTATTCCATCGTTACGAGTAAGAGTATGCTCTCGAATTTAAATATTTCTCAGTTAATTGGATTATTAACTTAGACGAAGGGCGACTGTTCAACGACTGTTTAATGATATTATTATATAAATTATTAATCATTTACTTGTTTGTTTCAATGGCAACAACTTTTTATTTAAACGTTCATGCTGTTAACAAAGGCGGGGGAGCTAGGGCAAGCCATACATACTTTTTGAATGTAAGTTTGGTTAGACAAAACGAGGACAAAACTCTGAACAATGTGTGAATATTTTTTGAAACCGCCTTGGTCCTGGTTCTGGTCCTGTATGGGTAAATAATATGTAAAATCATAGGTAAATTCAATGAAGAAACTGACATCAAAACCTCGTTCGTTTTTTTTTCTGCTTGATAGCAAAAGGCATTTTTATTTTCCTTCATAATGGGGCTTTCGTATTTCGTGGTATTTGCACGATTTCTTCAATTACTAAATTATAAAAATCAAAAATTCGTTTGTAGTAGTAAAACAAATTTGGGGTGTTTAAAGGGAATATATAGTAAAGTAAGTAATGAAGTAATCAAATTAACAATTACATTTTTACGTAATGGATTATGTTCGCGTACAGTTTCGGTTTCTGCTTCGTGTTGTTTTAGGTTATAATGATTTCAAACAAATCTATCATTTGAGCTTACGAATCAAACTAACTTTGCAAAGATCTTGGGGCTTAAACTTAAATTAAAGCCTTTAGTTATATATGTAAAAAAATATAATAGGGGAAGTAATCGTAAACGATTTTGCGGGAATATTTAACAAATTTGCAATTCAAAGGCATACAAAGGGGAAATCTATGGGAATGGGGGATGGGGAACCGTGGCGGAGACCGGTTCGGATATATTTCTTACTTTTCGCTTGTATAATATAAAAATTGGGTAGCTTGCAGCTTTTAGTTCTTTAGTTTTTAAAAAATGTCACGACTTGCGCGTGATTTAGGCATGTACGTGTACGTTATATAATGCTTACAGTTTATACAAAAGTAATAGACCAAAATAAAAACGACGGCGGCTCGACTTATTCTCAATATACTCGTACGTATAGTTGAGAGTATGGCCTTAACAAACGCAAATTGTAAAGAACCTATTTATGCATTATCATACGTAATCATTATCATCATCGGCATCGTCATCATCTCTGATGCGTTTATATATATATACATATGTATATATATATATGCATATATAGTGTATTTTTGTGTATATATAATAGTACATCTTGTTTTGCAATGGTCTTGCTACCGATTTTCTGTTAGTTGCACACAATATAGTTTATGTTTCGTATATAATGCATTTCTGTTTCGATCTCTGAATGGGAGAGTCATTGTCCGCTTGTCCCAGCTGGGTGTCTTTCCGGGTTGTAAATGAACTTTCCGTTTCCCGCTCATATAATGCACATTAAAACGGGCTCTGGTAACGGATTCAATTCAGCGATTGATGTCGTTTGCTATATATAACCTTCCTCTAATCAATATATAAGTTGCTATTGCTGTTAATGTAAAAGAACAGTATGTGGTGTATGGGGGTGTACTGCCTGGGTTTTGTAAAATATGAAGAAAGCGTGGCGTTTTTTGTTGTCTCTCGTCTCGCGTGCAATGCATTTCTCAAAGTCGCAGTGAAAGGCGGGCGCTAGAATGTAGCTCGGCTCAATTTATTCGACCACCTTCAGTACCTTGCCAATGGCAATGGTTTTGTCTGAAAGAGAGAAAGCATTATTAAAGAAATTTGCACTTATTTTCTCCCTGCAAAAAACTCACTTTCATCTCTTAGCGTGAAGCGGCCCATTTGTGGAAGAGCTTAAACTGTTCAAGGCAAATCATTCCGGAGCATTCGATTCGCATAATTGCAACCTGATCCTGCTTAACGAAACCGTGGACGTGTTTTGATTTGTCACCAGACTTTTTGTCGACCAACAGATGAGGGCCTATTGAAATGTATGCATGAATTGTGTCAGAACATATGGGGCCTGAACAGGATATAAGGAGACGCACCTTTACTGTGACCTCTTCGGCACGCAGTGTATGTGCATGACGGCCGAGTAACCCGCACAGATAATTGATTTATGTTCTAATATAACGACCTGAGCATCAAAGATTTTTCCCGTCTTAATGGGATTAGTGGCATCGCAGAGTACAAAACCAGGCGAGACATCCTCTTCCTCGATGCCCTACAGAACAAATCACATGTTAATATACAAATATTTAAACCT
>NW_020825304.1:0-50198 GCF_003286085.1 Drosophila persimilis | reverse complement strand
GCGAGGGTTCACTGTTGGCGCACAGCAGCACCTTGGTTCCACGCCTCAGCAGCTCCCGGACGAAGGGCAGTATGCCGAGCACCACATCCACGCCGCTATTATCCACAAATACCACAGCGCACTTGTGCGGCTGCTGGTCGCTGCTGATTCGCAGGCGCTTTAGCCAATTGTCCAGATTATCCAGCAGCCAGGGCCGCTTCTCTATCCTGTCCAGAGCCGAGTGGAGGCCAAAGCTGCTGTCCTGTTCCAGTATGTTGGATATGGCCTGGGCGCCCCAGTCGAACATGTTGCCCGCAAGGACTCCCCGCACGAGCTCCGTCCATTTGTCATCCGGATTCTGAATGGCATCAATCTCCTCTAGCCGCAGCTTGAGCCGCGCCTTCGCCGAGGCATTCTCCAGCTGCTTTTGACTTCGCCACGGATCCGTGAAGCCAAAGCGCCTCAGCATCGTTCGTTCGTTCAGCTTGAGCAGCTCGCTGGTGCCCAGGATCACTCTGCCACTGTTGTTGGCTATATTGCTTTGATAGTCGTCCAATTGCTGGAGATAGGCTGTCTTGAACTGCTCCGCTCGCTCCTCGGCCGTCGAGTCCTCCGCTTGCGATTTGGCCGCTTGCTTGGCAAATTTGATAACCATATCGCGAAAGCAAGGAAACCAGTAGGCGGCCGCTTTGGCGTCTGTATTGAGGTCCAGGGTATCTGGATGATAGCTGGCCGCATCTGGCAGCAGGACGCAGCTGTGCATGGCTTCAACTGGTCGACACTTTTCGCTGCTGCTGGGCAAATGTTGGTGTGCTCAGGTGCGTAAGACGCCTGAAAATTAGCAAAATTTTAGCCCGCAATTTGTGTTTGTTTTTTTTGTGACGTGCGCACTATTTATTAATGCGCAGACAGAGTGACCATATATCTGGCGTTATTCTCCCCGACAGAACGAGACAGCAACAGATTACAGCAAGAAAATGAAACTTTCATATTTCACCTAATCTTTGAAAAATATTTCAATTTATATGTACCATTTTTCCGGCAATTGACGATTATAAGCTCTCCCAAACCCCAATTTAATTGAATTCGAGCTCAATAACGCGTTAGTGCCGTCAGTCAGCTGTAAGCGCAGCCAACTTCACCCCCCGACTGCAACCACTCACGGCTCTTTCCGGTTGGGATTTTGACAAATCAACAACACAACAGAAAAATGGTACGAAAAAAATTTAAATAAATACGCGTAATCCTCAATGGAAATGATACAAATGGACAATATATGACCTAAACGTGTTATTTACTGTCAGCTGGCAGTGGGATTTAGTGGCTGAGAGTGTTGAAAGTGCATTTAATTTGTTGTAATCATGTAACTAATTTGTATTATTTTCTATATGTACGAATAGGCCCAAGCGCACCAAGAAGGTTGGAATCGTAGGTAAATATGGTACCCGTTATGGTGCCTCCCTGCGTAAGATGGTCAAGAAGATGGAAATCACCCCAGCACAGCAAATACACTTGCTCGTTCTGCGGAAAGGTAAGAGATCCACGCAGATTACATTCCTCCTCATATGACTAATGTTGTGCTCTTTTGTAGGATTCCATGAAGCGCGCTGTTGTCGGCATCTGGTCCTGCAAACGCTGCAAGCGTACCGTTGCCGGTGGTGCCTGGGTGTACTCTACAACCGCTGCCGCGTCCGTGCGCTCCGCTGTCCGTCGTCTGCGTGAGACCAAGGAACAGTAAAAACATTGCTTTAATGCTCCATTGCTTATGCTAGTTCCAGTAGTTAACCCTGGAAGGATAATCCTTTTAGGGCTAATCGACCAACGCGATTTTCTTGTGGTTTGCGCCGCGCCGGTCAAGTGAAAAATAATAAAAATTGTTTTTACTTTTATCAGTAAGAAAAATGAAGTGATGTTTTGTCTGTTTTTTAACTGGAATTTCCGCCCCATGGCCCCCACCATAGTGTGCATTTGGAAGTGTATTATATTTAGCTGTAGACCTTTTCAGTGTTCTTGGATTGGAAAAAGTGCTTCTGGAAGTGGATATGTTCTATGGCAGAGGTATTTTAAGTTATCTTGGATGATGAAAAGCTATTGTATGGAATGTATGCAGCTATCATGCTTTATGGTTTCAATGGAAAGGTTCAGTTGTCTTCATCATCAATTACACTCAGCCGACAGTAGATACTGGTAGTCTTTGAGAGTAAGAGCAAGTTTATCTGCCACGGCTCCCGTCCCAATATGCATCTCAATTGGTTCAATAGCTAATCCTGAGCCGATGTCTTTATCGGATATCTGCCATAGTCACAGGAATGTTACACTTTCAAGAGCACTGTTTGGATGATTTTGATATGAATGGTATTCTTCAAGAGCATCTATAAGGTGGGAAATCAACTAAAGGGCTGTCGAAAAACTAATATGGTCCAGAGCTCATGAAATTCGAATACAATCACACAAATGGGCAATGAAACTTAAACTCAGAAAGATAAGGGAATGGAGGCACTGAAATCGAACTAATATCAAAGATTATACAATTCCAAGATGTTGCATGAAGGACCAAATAGCTGTTCTATGACGGGGTTTTCATTACGCCCCATAGCCAGAGGGCGTGCGTGTGGTTTCAATCCTCAAAAATTTAAATGGAATTTTCAATATCTTCGTAGTGTAGTCTTTAATATCTACCATATTCGCGATGGTAGAAAGAGTTTAAAAAGGAGAAAATTCCATTCGCTAACAGGAACAGCAGCAATCGATATAGTTCTACGATAAAAGAGGTTTCAAATAATTACAGGGCTGCGCCAAAAATAAATATCTGTGAATAAATAAATAAATAAATATCTAGAAAGATCAACGCTCATCCACATACATATATATATTATTATTATTATTATTATTATGCATTAACAATGCAGGTTCCTTTATAAAATTCAAACCAACAAAAGAATAAATTCAACGGCTTGTGGACTACCAAAAATATCCTCTGAATATAAGTAAATAAGACTCTCTTGTATTTATGGATTTTCTCTTAAATTTGTCATCATTTTTTTTATTTATAAAATTTAAAAAGTCTCTAAACAAACAAAAAATGTAATATTTAAAGGAAATTTCATAAAAATATTGGCTTACATTTCAGTTTTATGATTATCATTATCATTCCTATTAGGTTTTTCGATTTGTGTGTGGTTTTGAGAGATGTTACAATTGAGAAATGATTTGGCTAAACCATATAATTCAACAATTAAAACATATAGGCAGCTCTATTGTTTGCATAATATGCCATATATGATGGTTATAGATATATGGATACTAATAGGTTCTTGGTGGAAGGAGGGGTGTTTTCGACCTGCCTGTGTCTTGTGTTTCATAATTGGATTTGTTTTCCTGTTTGCTATGTTAAATGTTAAAAATTAAAATTGCACCGTCACCAGTTAAAAATAGTTACTATTTTCATTCATCATATGTATATATCGTTTCCTATAGCTATGGTCTCTGTTGATTTTGTTTAAAAATAAATTTAGCTAAAAAGTTTACTTGGCCTGTGTCTGTGTCTCGTCCCAAGGGTTCTGTTCTGTGGAATTTCCGTATACAAACATCTTTTTCATTGGAATACTTTTTTTTAAATATTTACACAATAGCTGACAGATTTCATTCATTGAGCAATTTTATGTTTTCTTGTTTTGTTTAGTTGAGAGCTATTGCTGATGGGTGTGGCCAAACTTTGGACTAAATCTAAATGTAATTTAGAACCTAGAGTCGAACTTAGAACTAAATGCAATTTATAGTACAGTTTTTGCTTGCTTCGCATATACGCATATACATACTATATAAATATTTTATTTAAATGTATATTTTTAATAGCTACTTTAATTTTATGTACAAATTTTCTTCTTATTTACTTTTCTTGTGGTTTATTTCTCATCTGAATTTTGTCATTTATAAATATTTGATTTTTTTTACACTGTATTTATGATATGCGTGCAATTTTTAAGAGATTTTCTTTTTAGTTTTGTTTTGCCATTTCTTGTATAATGATTATGGGGGTTAAGAAGCATTTTTCTTGTATGATATGAAGAGCGCATCGTTTTGGTACAAAGCAACAGATTTTTCCTTTGATATACATATAATATATTGCCTAAAAGTAGAATAGGGACAGGGGCCGGGGACACAGGGCATGAAAACAGATGTGTCCCTTTCATATAAATTCTATCTAGGAATGTTGGGGGAGGGCTGGGGAGTGCTGTTGTTTCATCGTATTATTAATTAAATATTGATTATATGTTTCTGCTATGACACACTTGTGGCAATTGCTCTTGGCCTTGCATTCGCTTTAAATCATATTCTGTGAAGCACAAAATGTCATTTAAATGCCAATTTATTGGTACTTGGTCGAAGCTAATGTAAATTTACAATTACCATATACATATACATATATATATATATATAGATCTATATAAATCGTAGAACTGCCTGCCTACACACAGATGCATACATATATCTAAATTGTAGTACTGACTCTCACGCATACACTCGGGAAGACATCCTGCCGCAAAGGACAAACACATTCACTCACACATAGAGATAGAGAGAGAGAGAGAAAACTTAGATCAGAAGTAAACTTAAAGCTACATAAATGTCAATAAACAAAGCCAGCAAAAATCAACACAATTGGAAGTTCTCAGTATAGTTAGTAGGATCCGTTTAGTTTAGTTTTGTTGTTGTTAGTTAATTGGATGTTGCGAGGGTTGCTAGTGTGCCTGCCACTTGAACTTGGACTCCATCAGCCACTGCTGGCCCTTGCCATAGCTGCAGGGCCGCAACAGCGGCGTATTGGCATCATCTCTGTTG
This sequence comes from Drosophila persimilis, assembly GCF_003286085.1. Taxonomy (NCBI): domain Eukaryota; kingdom Metazoa; phylum Arthropoda; class Insecta; order Diptera; family Drosophilidae; genus Drosophila; species Drosophila persimilis. The sequence continues at coordinate 45,377 of NW_020825304.1, read as the reverse complement.
GCACGCTGTAAGCACTGGCCCGTATTCGTGTGACGTATCCACTTCTCCTGTAAACCAAATACATCTTAAGTATCACAGATAAAAGATTATGATGTATATTTATGACAAACCTCCGCATCGTAGACCCACTCCTGATTGCCACCCATATTGTGGCAACGCACCATATTGACCGGGCCATTGGAGCTGGCCGCATCGAGGCACAGATCATCGGACATGATCTGCTGTCGCTTGGTGTAGGCAAACACCTGATTGCCGCCCAAGCCATGGCAATAGCTAATGCCAACCTTTTCATTATACTTCCTGCCCATGGTATCCAGACAGGTTTCCGTTTCCGCATTGCGTATCTAAAGGGTAAAAGATTTGAGTATGAATTAAAATATGTATTACAAAATAAATAAACATACCTCGCCCAGATAGTAATAATCCAAGGGCATTAAACTCTCTGGATAAACATTCTCCAAATACCAGCGGAAACTTTTGCACTTGAGACGATCACGCAGATCCTTGCGATCGCTAACATCTCCCGCCGAAGCTTTGCGAGCACCTAAAGTTCCAGCAGAACAAAAGGAGAGAGAGATATAAGGAGATCAGTAAGGATACTCGAGTACTTGTCGCAACAACATCAATGTAAGTGTGGGTTGTGTTTGTGTTAGGATATACATGCGTGTTTAATATTTTAAAAGCAATTTCGAATAATAAATACAAAAGAATTTGTGCGGGTGCTGAAGGAAAGTACTATCAGAGTATTCACAACCGCAGAGATTCTTTACGATTTCCACGTTAGTACATTTAAAGCAAGCAAAGGATGCTATCTACATACATACATATATTATCCACAAAAATTACAAGGCTTAGAGCCGCAAGATATATACAATTTTCTCTTTCATACCCCAACAAAATGTTATTATAATACACAAAAATTAGTGGAGTACAGATAATATTTAAGCATAGAAACCCGTAACCAAGATTCAAATTTTAACTGGCTTTCAAGTAATTACTTTTTAGTTTTATTGAGTAACCCTAATAAAGAAAAACATAAAAACAAGGACAAATAAAAATGGCGGGGCTATTGATTCACATGTTTGGAATAAACCATAATCCAAATACCTTTCCGTGAATACCCCTGATGTGGAAAATGCAAAGACAAAACAGTGGTGGGGAGGGGGGAACAAAGAGAACAGGCGTCGGGTGTGCGGTGGGGGAGTGGAGAGGAACTCAAGAATTATAATAGGACAGACACACAACAAAAAATATTTGCACAACGAAAAAAATACATATTTAAAAGGTGAATCGATAAAACTATTTGGTGGTTGATTGATTGGTGGATTGATTGCTTTTCGGTGGTTTGGATTTTGTTGTCACGGCCATGCCATAAATCATAAATATTGAGATATAGTAGATATATAGACAATTGCGTAATGCAGGGCGTGCGGCTTGCACTATGTATTTGTATGTATAGGGTGGATATACGGAACAAAACACTATTTAAGAGACAGACAATAGAGAAATAGAGAAATTGAACGTGAGAGAATGAGAGACAGAAAGTGAAGGAAGCATTCCGTTTGGTTTTGATTTGGTTTTTGTATTGTTTTTGGTTTTGGTTTTGTTTTGTTTTTTATTTGTTAACCTGGATAAAAACTGTAGTAGAACTCTTTCCAGTCGTCCAGCCAAACCTCAACCAGACGCGCATTATTGTGATTCACAATCTCCGTGGTGCCGCCTGGGAAGGTATACGGCGTTGACTTGCGAAAGACATGACCCACACGGGAGCAGGGCGCTATCTCGAGGACACCGCCACACATCCAAACCTGAGGGCGGAGGCGGAGGCGAAGGCGGTTTTTGTGGTTTCATATTTTGATTTTTTTTTTTGTTGATTGTGTGTGGTATTTTTTTTTTTCATAAGAGTTTTGTGTGTGTTTGACAATCGAGCATTACAATCGAGCATTTTTGGCAAAAGAAATTGGACGAGAAAGATATACACAAATATATATAGAAAAGCTGTTTTGTTAATATATAGAGTTATATAATAGCCAAGCGCAAGTTTGTGGCGAGTTCCTGCTGTTGTTTTAGCCTAAAACCCCCCTCAGAGGTAAGGGACATCGAGAAGGAGAGACAGAGAAAGAGCGACCTCTAAAAGTTAAGGGAGTTTTTGGTGGGGATTGTGGATTGTAAGCACTAGCAAATATGGAAAACGAGTAAGGATTCTAAAACTAACGAGTAGCTAAAACACATTGATTGAACCTCTTTGGAGGACACAATACAGTGTCTAAATAAGGGATATTTCCGCTTAAGAATGCTGCTTAAAGGACTACCAGTGTATTTTCTGAAGAAGTAGTGAGTTTAGATCTAACGAGTAGCTACAAAAACATTGAATGCTTTGAGCAGGATATGGGAAAGTTTTTTGCAGAAGCAGTATTGCATATTTTGAAGAAGTAACGAAATACGATTGACAATTTCGAGTTTACAAAATCGCTAGTATGGTTCCGCATTACTTTTAGTTAGTAAAGGTAAGGCCTACACAAATTTAACTCTCAAGAAAACTGTATATAACTGTATAACGAGTACGAGTACAGGGATTATAAAACGAGAGGCGGTAACGAGTAACTGTAGTATATCTAGAGTTTTTCCACACAATGTAACGAGTCCCCATAAGTGCTTATCAAAACCACACCCAAACCCATTGAGACACAACCAGGGGACACAAAGGTTATTCCCAACAAAAGAAAACTATGATCAAATTAAATATTAGTTACAACTAAAAATAAAAAAGAACTAATTATTAAAATTAATTACCAATCGTTCTGATACTTAAAGCATAATTAATAAGCAACAAGTTATATGTATGTATGTAAGTTATTTTTAGCTTAGGATCTCAAATCGTTATTACACAACTTTCTGGTTATAAGAGAGTACTTGGATACCTATATTTAATGTTTAGTAGTGGATTCTTTGATGAACGGACATGAGAGGGCGAGAGAGAGAGATGAGCATGAGCACAAAAAGAATCTTAAGAAACTGAGCAAAATCCAGTAGAATATCGATTAGAATTGCGATCAAACAAATTATATAATGGAAAAAGTTCTGAGTTAGGGATATGCCAGTGCGAAATACTTGAAGTGGAAGCGATGATTGGTCGTACTGTCATCGTTTTCGGGGTAAAGGAAGCCGTCCGATTTATACATTATATATGTTTGGATAGCTAGGAATTATTCATAGTTATTTATAGGTAGGGTAGGTATATGTTGTATGCTATATATTAGGTAGGTAGGTAGGTAGGTAGGTGGTTACACAAAAATCTTTAGCTATTTAGATTAGTTTAATAACTTGATGCTTTCGTTTATGCTCCGAACAAAACATGTCAGTTTTTGATTTAATGTTTAGGTTTTGGTTAGTGTTTTAGTTGAGGACCTTTTTGAGTGTTTTTTTTCTGTTTGTTTTTAGCGAATTAAAACCAATTACGAATATATAACGAGTAATTCTTAAAGTTAGGAGTTAGATGCACGCAATATAAAATCGATTTGGTGGTTTTGGAAATGTTATTTGATTGTTTTGTTTGTTGGTTTTTTTTTTTTTGTTTTTTAATTTTTTTGATTGTTGTTTTTTGCGAACCTGTGCTCATTGCATAATAGAAATCACGCCACTCGTCCAGCCACACCTCGGCCACACGGGCCGCATTATGGAGCACGATTTTGGCCACGCCGCCGGGGAAGGTGTACGGCGATTTGTCACGGAACACGTGACCCACATGGGAGCAGGGTATTATTTCTAAAATGCCTCCGCATTGCCATATCTGAGGGTTATCATTGGATGTTATGTTTTTTTCTTGTTTGGTGTGTGTACGTTTTATGATTATAAAAAAGTTTTTGTTTCAATTTACGTTAAAATTTTAAGACTTAAAAAAAAAAATGATAAAAATAAAATAAAATAAAAATGAATTCTTAGACTTATGGAAGGACTCTTTCTGGCCTAAAGAAAACGAAAATCATGAACGAAAACAAAAGAAGGAAAAACTATTGCGAATATTTCATGTGACTTTGCCTTACACGGAACGACATTTCCAGATTCTCGCCACCCCAAATGTCCATGCCCTCGTCGTAGGAGCCAATCTCGTAGAAGTAGTCCTTATCGATGGAGAACAGACCACCGGCCATCGTGGGGGTACGCAAAGGAGCAGTTCTGTCGTTATTCCGACGCGACATCTCACGGGAGGGCACTCGATACCTGGGATGATAAAGGGGAAGTTATAGTATTGGATTAACAGATCAATATTCGTAATATCCAAACCATCTAAAGTTCAGCTTCCAGTTGAAGCCACCCCACGTCGAGTCCGATGCTGTGATGTACTCGAATGTCTCGTCCGAGATGACATCAATGATGGGGCACACAACCGTTCGACGATTCTGTACGATGCGCGCCAGCAGCGGCTCCAGCCAGCCCTCCGTGCACTCACAATGGGCGTCCAGGAAGGTGATTACGTCACCGCTCACATGCTCCGCGCCCAGCAGTCGAGCACGTATCAGACCCGAACGTTTCTCTGTGCGCAGCACAAAGGTTCGTACCGGCAGCTTGGCTACATAGTCCTCTAGCTGTTTGCCCAGGAAATCTGAGATGAAAAATGTAATTATTTATGGATTCTACAGAGCAAAGAATACCCTTGTTGCACTAGGGCAGGGTATGATGGTGTGGCATTGATTCACTGGACAAATTTCGGCTTTATTTATCATCAATTTATCAACCCAGTGGCAGCCATTATCATCAGCGAAGGCTAAAGGAAACGCCATCGTACCCCTTTCACTGGCATCATCCACCAGAATGATTTCCTTGAGCAGGGCCCGCGGCGAACGATTGATGACACTCCAGACTGTTCGTAAAAGCGTCGTCCAGGCTTCGTTGTGGAATACTATCACAATTGACGTGGTGGGCAGCTTGGAGGCATAGTGCTTTCGACGACACCTAAGGGGAAAATATTAAATTTTGGATTAGTTTTCGCAGGTAGATGATTAAGGACTCACCCCTCGTGCCGGACATCGGTTAGGGAACGATTCAAGGAGATCATGTCACTGGCCAACAGATTGAATTGATTCTCCTTGAACTTCTCCTTCATGAGATCCTTCATATCCGCGGGTATCTTCACGGGTTTACCCATCTCGCCGGGCTTGCCCTTGGCCTCCTCAACGGTGGGCGCTAGGAACCATTTCTTCAGTGACACGCTGGGATATGTCATGGATATGCCACCGGGTGCAAAGCCCTGACCCATAATCAAGGCGCTGCCCGAGTCACCATCCAAGGATTTTTCCGTATTAATTTCGTTGTCGTCCACCAGTTGATTATCGTCCACCAGTGGCTCGGCATTGGGTAGCTACAAAAACGAAATGAAAGGCAATTAAATATCTGAAAAGTGTAAATCTCTATAGGCTATTGGTAGTACCTCTACATCGAACTCCCCGGAACGCTTGCAACGCCATCCGTCCTTGCCAATGCAGTCCGAATAGCGGGTGATTAGCACAAAATCAAAGATCACCCACACCAAAGAGGTGAGCAGTACAATCCGGCAGGTATTGGAGCGCATCCGTCCACGCATTTTCGTGTGAAGCTCGAGAAGGTCATGTTTGCTGTTTGTTTGTTTTTTTCTTCTTTTCTTTTCTGTTAACTATCGTTAAGGGGCTTTCGGTTTGTTAGCCGTTGATTGGTTTGTATTTCTGATGATGTGGTGGTCTGGTTTTGCTTTCTTTTTTATTCCTCACAGAACATGTTGTTTAAATCCTGATTCTAGTAGCTCTGTTTGTCGATATGTTGATTAATGGTTGCCTTATGTTTTAAAAAAATGTTGTTTCTGTTGCGATTTATGTTTCTGTTTCATTCGGTTGTATCAGACTTTTATCGCTCCCTCAAGCGTGAAATTTGTTTTTAGTTTAAAATTGTTGTTTATTGGCACATATGGGAGCACTTCTCATCTTTCTCTGTCGTCGTCGTTGGTCTGTGTGTTGCCTTCTCTCATGGCTTCTCGCCATCAAGGGGTGTTATGCTCCTCTCACAATTCACGATCGCTAATCCATTGAGGCGACATCCAGGTCCAGTATCGCCTCGGCCAGCTCTCAGGCCCGGACCAACAGTCTCCAACAGCCGTCTATCGTTCCTCAATTCACGCTCTCTCTCTCTCTCCAAAGACCTTGGGCTATTATTTAACTGCAAAGAAAGCCAAACGATACAAAAACTATGATAAATCACATCGAGATAATGAGAAAATGAAAGTTATGAGATTTCATATTTTCAGCCATGGTTCCATAACAATATAATCTCTTTTTTTTTTGTGGCTCGATAATCAGATAAATAATCCACAATTTATTATTGTTTTTATGTGTATTTCAATTGTGATTTGCTTTTGGCAAAAAGTCACGAATCATTCTCTCGAGACTAAATAATTAATTGGCAAATAAATGTGTGTAGTTTCATCCCCTCCTCCCACCCCACACACCGGGTACACCCGCCAACATTGGTTCGCCCTCTATAATTTCGTTGGTTTAACAGTGGAACGTATTTGATTACATTAACAGATCAAGCTAATGTTAATTTGTGGAGCGTATGCACTGCCTGACATTTCTTTACATTACTTCAATTAACATAGAACTGTTAATGGATATTTTTAACCTTTTATTAATCGGTCGTATGACATCAGGCTTCATTTGGAAGCTGACGTGCAATGTCTGCCACCATCAAGTGGCCAAAACGAAACCCAAGTCAAAACTTTTTACGCGAGGAGCCCAGGCAGAACCGGCACCGAGCGTAACACGCGAATCGTATAACAAACATCGTACCGATCGCTTACATGCAAGATAGACAGGTGTTAGACCAATAATTGAAGAAAATTAAAAAATAATTCAAATATCTAAGCATGCATCTAAAATGAAAATATATCTACGAATTACGAGAAAAATATGTTAGTTTTAGAGGGGTTTAGAGGGGTTACAGAATATTATTTTTATGGGTAAAAGGCTTATACAAAGAATAATTTGATTTCCCAACAGTACTCTGGGCAGTTTCATTACATTTGTGTAATTAGCAGAGGCTTAACAGCTTAATCATGTTAATAAGCGGTGCCCTTTACACGCTTGACAGAGCCTTAACATGAACATGTTAATTGTCGTGTGCCTTAAAGAGCGAGGGAGTACTTAACAGTGCATTAACATGTCAATCGTGGGAGATAACAATAGGAGCAAGAATATTTCTTTGTCAGGGTAATACATACAATATAGTAATAATCTGATCCTTGGTGGTTTCTTTTCTCAATCACAAATACAAATTTGTACACTATTTATCTACTATATAAAAATTCTTAATTTCCTATAAATTTCTCGTGGCCTTCCCATTGCTAGACCAAGAAATTCTCAACTATTTGCCAATCTATTAGGATAACAATAATAGATTTGGGGACTGCCTAATGCATCCATTTAAAATCTCATTTCAACCTCGAACGAAGAGAGAACATCTGTATGTCTTTTTTTTTGTCGCATATTTGTTCAATCTCTTTTTTCAAAGCAGCAACAAAACGATTTGTTCTATTCATTTCCCCCCATACAACAAATATTGAATAAAATTCTATGGAAAAAGTCAATTTGTCTGAAGAAAGCAAATATAATACATGCAGAATACAAAAGATACAAACATCTCAATTATTTTCATTTGCATTGATACTTTTTGTTATTCCATATAAGAATCAAGCCCCACAAGCCCCTCTTTATATGGGACACACACACACGCACACGCACACACGCACACATTTCCCATGCAAATGGCACACATCTGCATCGATAAATCGAATCAAAGCTTCAATTTCAATATTTCTTTTCCGGCTTTAGGATTCGTTGGGGGCTCTGGCTTCCCGGCTCTGTTGCTGGATCTCTGACTTCGGCTATGGCTCTGGCTCCCACCGCAAATATCTCTGAATCTCGTGTCTGCACACCCAAATGCCAACGGCATCAAAAGGAGGAAGAAAAACAGTATTTCAAATGCCGTTTTGGCCAAAAAATTCCATTGACAAAGGTCATAGTCACACAAGGCAGCAGTCAGGCGCAAACCGAGTCAGAAGCAACAGCAGCACAAGAGGGCAACAGCAACAGCAACAGCAGAGGCCGCAGCAGAGACGAGGTGGCATCAAGCAGACGACAAACAGACAAACAACAAGCCAAACGAGAGCTGCTGCTGCTGCCGCCGCTGCTGTCGAGAGTGCGAGAGCTACAGAAAAAGCGCAACAACTCTTAACGGTATTTTGCCAGGGCTTTTCAGCTGGCTTTCTTTGCATGCCCTGGAGGCGGGAGGGTAGACACAGATTTACAAGACGTTTGTAACCCAGAGAAAGAATCGTATAGAATCAAATACCTGCCTCGCTGTGCAAAATTTCCCATAAGCCAATGGACATTTGTTCAAAAACTCTCTAGCCCGATTTACCACTGAGATCAATGAATATTTTTGTTTTATAAATCTCGTGGATTACCACAGGCAAGTATTCTTCGATCCAACTGTCCATATCAGCGCTGGGCACGGTCTTGGTCTATTTTGTTTTTGCACTCTCGGCCTCAAAAACACGTTTGTTTTGTCAGCGGGTATCTGGTCAGGGTATGTCTGATCTACGAAATCTCTTCAAAAATCCCCTCCCTAGGGTATCCAAACCCCGACTCAGAAAAAGCCCTGCTTCGAACACTATTTTTGCCTTTTTTTCTTTTCTGTTGGCGCTCACATAACGTGCATTTGAATCATTCATAAGGCATGCGACGTCGTCGTTGAGCTTCGCTCTTGCCAAACTAGACAAGAGTCGAGTCGAGTCGAGTCGAGTCGTCTCCGGGAGTCTGAAAAAAACCCGTTTCCCACCATCACGTTGCACGCACACTTGTATGTAGCACCAGGCACAGATCCGGGAGGGGGCAGAGGCAGGGCAAGGGGCAAGTCAAGGCAAGGCCGTAGGGGATAAGGAGGCTCTAGAGTGAACACTCTGTTAAAATATGCAATTGCATGTACGAGAGGAGACCCCACACACCACAGAGACCCCAAAGTGGGGAGAAGAGAACTTCAGCTGCTGCTGCTGCTGCTGCACACAGGAGTGGCCCATCGTCGGGAATCATCAATAATAAATTTAAAAAAAGCGGCAAATGAAAATAACACAAAAAGGAAATTCCAGTTCTTTTTTATAATTACAATTTTACAGGGAAGCTTTTTCGTAAGCGGTGTAGTCACACGGTTAAAACTGTACTCAAAAAACAACAAGAAAAAACATTCAAATTGAATCCCATTTTCAATGGCCCGATCTGCGAGTGCATTTAAATTTATTAATAATTCAAAATGTACTCGTGTTTCAATGAAATCACTTAAAAACAGGAACCAGATGATACCGTAAAAATGTTTATATATTTGTGAGTGAATACGTGACTGAAATTTGGAAGAAAGACTTTTATGAATATTAATTTTAATTAAATAAAATTTCCACCCGTATCATAATGCAGTGACAGCTCTTTTTGCGAACTTTGTATTTGTTTTATATATAGGATTCGAAATGCATGTATAGAACAAAGAATTTTATACATAAATTTACATACATTTGTGTTTAAATCAAAATGAATTCTATTCGCAAAAGGGGTATTTAATTTAAATTATAATTTTAATTGAGTTTCATTTAAAATGTTCTATGAAAACATCTTTATTTAAGAAGAAATATGAAAACTATTTAAGTAAATATGTATATTTACTTGGCAATATTTCTTTCAAAACCTACCCACGATTACGTATGGGTACGATTAAACGCCTCACGCGTCATGCCGCAGCACCCCTCGGTCTCAGTTTCTTCCTGGGTTGACCGATGGGCAGTCCTAATACGTACAGCCTTTTTTCAAAGGGTATTTCAAAACCCCCATATGAAGAAATCCAACCATAAAACAACATATTCATTAAATATGTTCTTTAAATTTGATTTGCTTTTATCTTGTGTTGTTTTATTCGAATTAATCAAATTGTAACAGCTCTGCTTTCACACGCTTGTTTTGGGCTCCTGACATTTATTTTCATTTGCAGAACGAAAACGTATGTACATTTTTTATGCGATAGACAATTCAATTACAATTATGTCAAATGAATACATTTACAATTTGTGGGTGTGTGTGTGTGTGTTTTGTGTGTGTTCAGCTTGAAAATCATAATTGGCATCTGGGTAAAATGTTGAAATGCAATTATCCACACAGACAGGCACAGCGAGAGAGAGAGAGAGAGAGTGAGAAAGGGGGAGTGGGTGGAGCACCAGTCATGCTTTGTGAACTGCTAATTGACAGGTAATCAGGTTTGCCCGATGAACAAAAAATAACAAACAACATCGTTTTCAGGTGGGATAACAAGTAGAGCGAAAATTAGAAGCGCCAGTGCCAGGTGCCGAGTGCCAGAAAGAGAGTGAAAAAAGAGTGAAATTTGCCCTCTTTTCAACTCCAAAATCAATGTTAGTTTTTTTGGAGCTTGAGAATTTTCATTTTTTATTCCTATGCAAATTCAATTACAATGAAATTCGCATGACTTCCCATACCTATTTATCATTGAAAACTGTTGACTCCACTTAAACAAAATGAGCAGGCATTTGTACTGTTTTACTCCGAAAGCACTTTCGATTCAATAGTTTTTTTTTTCGTATAGTATATATTTGCCATAAGTACTCTACAAATTATACTTTTTCTCTCTTAATTGATGCGAATTTCCACTGTAAATTTTACTATTTCACACTATAAATCACTTCCGAATTTAGCTGGAAATTAGAACCAACCCTATAGCTCCCATAATTATTGTTAGATTTTCTATTCAATATTCGAATTCAGAAAATAATCTTTCCCATTCTCAAATGATCTTTAGCTTGGAATAAATAAAATAAAATTGAGTCTATAAAATACAAAAAGAATTATTCACTGTTTCATAGTAAAACTCCCATAACGATTCAAATTAAATACAATTTTGTAATACATTATCGACAAAAAAAAAACGTTCAGATTGGTAAGTATTATTCCTCTAAGTATTATTTATACCATTAGTATTAATTTATAATTAGTTTTACTTTATACTCCATAATAATTGTGTTCTTTTTTACTTAAGAGTTGCATTCGCCAAAGCAAACTCTAATTCAACCACAATAAAAACTCTTCGTCTTGGAAACGCATCAAAGATTTTCATAATAAAATTCTCATAAAAATTAATCATTGTTAACCGTTCTCTTGTCAATAAACAACTACATTAAACTATTATCAGATAACCATATTTATTAAATCTACATTAGCACTTAATTATAATTCAATTTAAAAGCAATTGTAGCAACAGCAGGCCGCGGCTGTCGGCGCGCACTCAAGAGGAAGACCAAGAAAGGAACAGAAACAGCAAAACAGAAGCAAAACAACAGTTACAGGCAGGGCAACAAATGTAAGCATCATGAAAGAAAGACTCGGTCAGGGAGAGAGAGAGGGAGAGCGCGCGGGAGAGTGTTCGGGCGGCACAGTGTTCGGAAATTGATATGAAACGAAAATTAAGACATTCTACTGCCTAAGGATTTGCCATAGGAAAATGAATCAAGGCTGATTAAGCTTTGGTTTCCATTCCATGAAGCACAATTCTCTTCCGACAATGATCTAAATCAAAGAGGCATTATTTGTGATGGATATATGTATTTATATACCTAATTTATAAGATCGGTAAGTAATTGGCATTCAAAAAGATCTTAGAAATGTCTCATTTCATAATTCATTGCCCGTTTTCAGCCCACTGTTTCGGTCGCAGCGGCGACGACAACAAAATTGATGATTTATGTATGACAATCGGCTTCAATTGTAGAACGGGACGGCGCTGCCGGCATCGCTGAACTTGAACGTTGATTTCTCTCTCTGTTTCTCTCGCTCTTTCGCCCGATGGTGGGTGGGCCGCTGTTGTGTCGATAAGCATTTGTTCGGTTCGTGTTTGTTCGTTAGTTCGCACTTGTGCCTTCAAGTTTTTGCTTTATGGCCCCCGTTACTGCATTGCGCCAGCAAAAAAAATGTTTTTAATTTAATTTTCTAGAATTTTTAATTAAAATAGAGAGCGCTGCGCGGACACACACACACGCACACACACACGCACACACGCACGCACAACTATCTGCAGCACGTAGCAGCGTAACCATTCAAAAACTGTCAAACTGCCATAAAAATAGTTCAATTTTCTCTTGCACTCCCCCCCTACCCTACCCCCTCAAGCCACTCAATCTATCTACCTTTTTTTTCCGCTGGTTTCTATCGTCGGGAAGCGGAAGCTAACATTTTTTACAAGAGGTAAGGAGCATGGGATGGCAATGGCACTCTGAAAGCTTTTTAAGCTTTCCTGTTTATTGCTACTGATAACGTAGGGAGGGGGGCGTAAAAGGCGTGGCAAACTATACCGAGGGTACAGTGCAATATGCTATGAATATGAATACAAAGAAGGCACAGAAGTAGAATGAAAGAAATCGGTATGTACTTTGGTTTTATTTGTTCAATTTAGTAAACAAATATTCAAGAGATTTTGAATGTCTGTTTATTGGAAAGAGTTTTGATAAAGGACTGAAAAATCTACATATCTTCGATATGAAATGTTTTTATACCATAAGTATTATTAATCTTTAATATAAAGCGATTAAATTAAAAACATGCAATTTTCTTCTTTTTCTCCTCTAAAATCTCTCAAGATTCGTAACGAGTGTGTCCGTTTACTTATGGGAAATTTGCACACGTAATCAACGACATTCGCGTCATTTTACGAATGTAGCATAAAATATTCCTCTGGCTCTATTTTATTGATATTTTCTTACGGTTTTAGGTATAGTTTCTGTGGCAAGACTTTCCATTTACTAAATCAAATTGTACGCTACCGAATCTCTACTGTATTCCATACAGGTTCGTGCGTGTCTCTGGGTTAACTGCACTTGTGCACAACACTTAGCACGCTTGTTGAGTGTCATTGGCAGGCAGGCAGGCAGGCAGCAGGCAGGCAGCAGCCGGCAGCCGACGGCCACGCCATCAACGCGCGCGCTCAGAGCGCACAGCGATGTGCACTCTAAAAAGAGCAAAGCAATTAATTTGATGAAAATCTGTGTCAACTTTTAGTGGGAAATTCTTTGGCCAACGCCGACGAAAGGAGGAAGAGCCACGGCCCAGCCAGAGAGCCCCCCCCCCCCCCCCCCACTACTAAAAGATAACAAGATCAAATCGAACCTGTTTGGCACTTGAAAGGCAACATTTTATTCCACTCTCGAGAAATCTCTGCACGGCCTGCCTTACGCCTGTAGCTGGCAATCACAATTTTGAAGCAATTTATTAATGAATTGGCGGCTGGTTGTGTTTTGCGGCGAAGGTCGCATGCCCCCTCCACCACCCCCTTCCTCTCTGATCAGCTGTGACTGCCACGACAACGAGTTCACTCGTATGGGAACAATAGCTATTGCAATAATTGGGGCCCGGCAACATCGTTGTGACAATGCTTACAAAATGAAATTGTAACACAAAATGCAATTAAAAGTGCATAAAAAAATTAACACAAAAGAAATCTAGCCGAAGCTTTTGATACCCTTCTTTCTGGTTGTATTCTTGGACATACTCTTTTTCAGCATACGCTTCAGTCCGCAGTGCCGGAGCATCAATGTGCCGTGTCATGAAGGATCTTTTGGCAGCAAGAACGTACCCTAAAAGATTGATTGTTTTTATTGGGACCTTTAGGTGGGGAGACTGCACCCATCATGTGGCCAAAACGATAGCAAGTTGAATCTAGGAAGAAACGCATTCCGCATACTACTCAGAAAAAGAAGATTTTCTCAGAAATTTGCTTGTTTTTCGACGGATTGTTTCGATGATACCTATGGCCATGTGAAATGCTAAGTGTAAAATCTAATGTTTGCTTGATTTTTATCTTAAAAAAACATAATCATTGAGGGCTATGGAAGTACATGGCATCCCAAAACATACCCAACAAAGGGTGATTTACTTTTATAACGCCTGATGTTGTTTAACAGTCAACAAAAACGACACCAAAGTATTGTTTTCCGATTGAACAAACTATTTTTAGGTGATCTATTCGGAGAAAGGATACAAATTGGCACTGAATTACAAGCACCCCCCTTTGAGAGGGTATACAAAAAAAAACCGCAACAGGAAAATGAAAGCAAACCAAAAGCAAAACAGTGCAAAACAATTTGGAAAACGTAAGCAATTAAGTGCAATTAATGAAATTGTACAATTAAGAGAGTCGTTTGCTGACCAGACGATGATGACCGATCGAGGCGACCTGTTATTATCGCTTCCCAGGGGCCCCCACAAATGACAGGCAACATCTGCCTTTTGTTTTTTACAACCGCATTGTGGGAAGGGGATTCACGTGAAAACCATTTATCACACGCTGATTTAACCCTCGTTTCACTCAGTTTATGACACTTCAAATGCGAAATCTTTTGATTCGCGAGTGTTTCCATCGAAAAGTCATTCTTTTGAAATCTTTTATGCTGAAAGAGGTCCGTCAACTTGAATTATTTTATTGAAATTTAGTCAAAGTCAAATCAAAAAGTGGTTTGGGGAAAGATCAGTAGTATTGGAAATATTGAAGATTAATAGCAACATAATTCGTGCTTTAAAAAAAATATTAGAAAAATATGAGTCCCTCTTTGTAAGGATGCTAATTGAGTAAGGCCGCATTCGTCAAATGAAGGGGTTTTTTTTTTAGTAGAAATTTCCCATAAGCGAAAAGATACCCCTATTACGAATGATACGAAACTATTTGTAAATTAGGGGAATTTATAGGCTTTATGTGAAGAAGAAATATCTGTAACATTCCCGTATTATAAAGAGCAAACAAAAAGTTTGAGAAGCATATTCCTTGAATTTTTCCTGCTATTTTTGATTTGAATGCATAAACGTGGCCAAAAGTAAATTTACTGGACATTTCGGAAGGCCTTGCCAATGCTTATTTTGAAGGAAATGTTTCTTTGAAGAAGAATACCAAAAGAAGACGTCATAAACGGCATCTGTTGTCCACTTTGGATTCAATAAAGGTTACTCTGGATACATTTAAATGCACTAAACTATAACTAAAGAGTCCTATTCCTTTTATATTCCCAAAACCCATTAAATAGATAGCGCCACCTTGTAAGTAATAAAACCAATCAATTTGCAGCATGAAACAATGATGCATTTTATTCATCATCGATAGGAAATTCCCTGTAATCCGCATGGCTTCCACACGGCTTCCACACGTTGATTTGCATACCAGAAATACCTGCTCCACCACCACACATAAATTAATCATTTTGATGCCCCAGCATGCTGCCCTGCCATGCCCCCATAATAAATAAATCACTCGAGTTTAAGTTGAGCCACGAAAATACTTTGTATAATTAAGTGCGCTCATTTGAGGCATCCACACACACAGACACACACACGCCACATAACCCCCGAAAAAGTGAAATAAACATTCCACATAAATTTCAGGCATACTGTTTATTCGGACGGTAATGTCTTTCTGGTCTTCCGTTTGTAGGTGTGTGTAGGGGCCCTGCACTTGGCACTTTAATGATCTGTGGCTGACTGCCAATTCCCCCACCAGTCTCTCCCTCTTTCTCTCTCTCTGTGGATGACTTTATTCTAAAGTTCTGGAACTGTGGCGGCCTGCCCCTGCCTCCAACCAAATGTGAAAGGCGCGTAATTTATATTGCACACAAATAAAATTTATTTCTGTTTCATGTTGGCATGCAGAATGCCAGCTGAAAACAAGAAAAGGAATAATAGCTTTCCAGAGCGAAGTTCTCTCTAAAGATACTCTTGCATTTGGAAATAAAAAGAATACATTTTATCCAAACCTGCGCTAAGGGGTTTCCGTCACTGATTCTTGAAGAAATTTCCACTGCAACTTATCAATGAAAATTCAGAACACGTTCTATTAAGGCGATAAAATAGTCGTATAGCGTAAATGCCTAAATATTTGTTTAAAACACAATAGTCCCACACACTTCCAAAATCTATCTAAAATTTCCACTCGAACCGACTCATAATTCCTATCAAATTCCGTAATACCCTTCTGAGAAAAGGGTACAAAATGATACAAATTAGCGCTATAAATACGCCGCAGCAATCACTGTAAACAGTGTACACACATGCGTTCCACAATCCACAAAATAAAGGCACTCTGCTCAGGGAGTCATAAAAACAAATGGGAGGTCCGCTGCTGGCTGCTCTATTGCCGTATACTCTGTCTACTGTCCGTTGGGGCAGGTTAATGAACTAAGACGACGACGACGACGACAGACGACGACAGACGACGACGTGGTGACGATGACTACCAACGCCTCGCAATTTCTGCTAATAAAATGTTAATTTTTACCCCCCCTGGCGCCTCTAGCCCCCTCAGCCCCAAAGGCAGGCGGCTTTTGTTTTCCGTTTTATCGAATCGTGAGATACGGGAATGGCAATTAAAAGAGTGCCCCCCCCATCCGCCTCAAAGGCAGAGCAGAGTCTGGGGAATGATGGATATCAGAAGAGTGTGATAATGTGATTTAAAAGGTTACAAATATTACAAAAAGATGAAGGTTTAATGCAACTGATTATGGCCCAGTGGCAGGTGGTAGCCCAAAAAAACACTAAAGGCCCCATAAAATATTTACTATAATTTGTATTTACTTTTGTAAGCCCCCATTTGATTGCGGGGAATAAATCAAATTAAATACATATATCGTTAAGCCATAAAAAAAACAAAAAAAAAAAAAAAAAAAAAAGATAAATGACGAAAATTAAAGATAGTGAATTTATTGGAAAACCTAAGTGGAATTCTAAAGGAAAACAGAATACGGAAAACGACGCCAGGGAACAGGAGAGGGGAAAA
The DNA here is from genome assembly GCF_003286085.1 of Drosophila persimilis. Classification (NCBI taxonomy): domain Eukaryota; kingdom Metazoa; phylum Arthropoda; class Insecta; order Diptera; family Drosophilidae; genus Drosophila; species Drosophila persimilis. The sequence continues at coordinate 28,493 of NW_020825304.1, read as the reverse complement.
AAATCTGTCGCCTAATGAAGAGAAATGTGAGAAATTGACAACTGAATAATCTTGGGACATAGAGCCATCGTCATTGTCATCCCCCATCCTCCATCCCCCAACCCCAGCATCATTATCATTTCCATCCATCAACTATTCAAAGCTCATAAAGGGGATTTGTGAGCTAATTTTTTTCTCCCAGCTGAAATCTTTTGGCAAAGTAGCAAAAAACAAAAAAAAAGGGATTTCATGACACGCATTTTAATTAAAAACAAATAGAGGGAGAGAAAAAGTAGGTAACACAGATAGACAGACAAAGAACGAGCGAGAAAAAAAAGGAGAGCTTAATGAATCTGTACGGACCAGTCGATATATAGACTATGGGATACCCATTACACACGAAGATAAGAAAGAATCCTCTCCCCTATATAAAGGGAAATACTTATCCAATTTGGATGATTTTTTGGTGAATGTACAGACGATTGCTATAAATGTTGATGCCCAAAATCAACCACATCAAATCTTACGTAGAGACCGAAGAGAGGGTAAGTTTGTGGGGGCTCGAAAATCATTCCTCATCTCACACAGAAATTGTAAACACAGCATTTGTTTAAAAATACACAAATGTTTGGGTTTTAGATAAATATAAATTCCATGGGAAACAGACTCATATAAACAGGCGGCTCCCGGTTTCACTTTCGAATAAACTTTCGGATTCACTTTGGAAAACGAACAAATTGGTGCTCTCGTGGTGCGAAATTTTTCGTTTTCAAATAAAAACGATTTATTATACAACAAAACGAATCTTAATTGAAGAAGGAAAAAATAGATGACTTATTGATAAATGAACTTATAATCGGCACCATTACCAGGACAATTTAGCTTAGGCCTTATTTATAAAGCTTTTTGTGAACCCCATCTCAAATTTTGCTTTGCGGCAGCACTTTACGTTTTTGTGCAATCAGCTGACGCAGCCCGTAACATCGGATTGTACACTTAACAGCGGATTTAGTGCGCTTAACAACACTAAATTGAGACGAAAATGGAAGCCCCTAAAAACCAAAACGTAACGTTTGGGCTGAAAACGTACAAGTAAGCTAAAGCCGGAACCTGCCTGATAATATAATTATGTAATCTGTAATCAAATATCAATATGTTATCTTTCTAATATTCAATGACTTTGTTATCTCCATATTAGGGTTTTAGATAGATATAAATTCGAGAGCGAATGCAACTGCAGTATTACTCACATGGCGATAGCACACACCTACTCCAAAACGGAGATACCCCTTATATGTACGTACTTGCTGGGTATATATGTATGGGGAAAATGTAAGCCAAAAAGAACAGAGAACTTCAGTAACTTCTGCTTCTGGTGCTGCCAGTGCTGATTCTGCAGTGTTAAATGTAGCAGAAGAGCCAGATGAAAGACCAAGAGAACTTCCAGTCCCAATCCCAGTCTCAGTCCGAGTGTCTGCGGGCAGGTGGAGGCGTTTAGAAAGCAGAAAATATGCTAAGCGGCCAAAGCGTTTGCATAGCAATTGCTCATTTACCAAAACTTCACTTCTTTGTTGTACCGTTCTTTTTTTTCTATCAAATAAAGTTGTTTTTTCTGTCTGTTGTATTTTTTTGCTCCTGCAATTTGTAAAACTTTGCACGAAGCTGCAAACCAAATAAAAAACCAACAAAAAAAGACAAGAATGTGCATAAAAGGGAGACGGACGGACCCGGGGACAAGACAAATAAGTGGAACAAACGAAAAAGTTTTTTTTTTTTTCTGTGGGGTTTGACATTTGGTACAATGGTAATTTTATTTGGACCATCGCATCCGGGGCATGGGTGGTGGACGGGGATGGACGGGGCGTGTGCAGGGGATGGTGTCCCCTGGCTTGGGGTTTGACCCGCATCATTAATTTGTTGTGTCTTGTGGCTCTCCATTTTTTGGTCTTCGGTTCTGCCATTAGGCATCGTTTATGCGATTCAACCAATTACGGAAATTAAAGTGGTTTCGACTTAATTAAAGGAAAATAAATTCGAATAATTTAGAATTAAAGATGGGAATATTTGGAAGCTGTGCAGAAATTTCGAAACCTATTGTCGAAAATTTTGTGATTTTCGATAGGACTTTCTACCGATTTAATGATGAACATTTTGATTGGAGAACAGAACAAAAACACACACAGAATTGTACTCTTATTTTTGTAGGTTTTTTTGCACAAGATCACGTCTGTAGAATTCCAATAGAGCTAATAAATACAGATACAAAACCTAAACTTTGTTTTTCTTAAGCTTACCTTTGGAAAATATTAAACTTACAAAATTACTAGTTTTTGGTTGTGGTGTGTATTTTGTATCGAAATTTTGACTTGAAAAACTGAGGAAAATTCAACAAAAATTAGTTGCTTATCGTTTAAAATTTTCATCGTTTTTTGCTGTCTAATTAGCGACCTACAAAATGGCTGCAAGGGGATAGCTTTTATTCGCATCGTTTTTTATGGCTTTGAACTAGTTTCAAAATTGAAATCAAGCCCAGCCCGGCCCGGCCCGGCCCTAAAATCACATTACAAATTCCCCTGCTTATCGCGATTAGCAATCACGCATGAACGCACCCGTGGGTAGCAGATGTGCCGGGGAGGAGAGCGGGGCGGGTGCCGGAGAGGAGATTCGACTGTTTTGCGGTTTTTCGTATAATCGACACACCCATTCACACACATACTATCCTCCTCCACCCATACTTGGATGCTCTCCGTTTATTTCCTTTTCTCCTTGCCTTTCTTACACACAGACGAACACACACACGCTTACACTGAAAGCCAATCTCCTCTTTATGCCCATTAAAATGTTATTTCCTTATTATTGCCTCAACTTAATCGTTCTCCTTGCAGCAGTCGCCACCGCAGAAGCACCAGCTTCATCATCTGTGTCGCCTCGTGGTTCCTTCTTTCTTTTATCGCACTCTCTGCTACGCGACATTCTCCCCCACCGTACAGACACATCGACATAGCGACATATCGTATACATCTGTATATAGGGGACATTTGTGAGCCACTCTGACGGACTGCGGACTGCGGGACTGGCGCCTCCCCTCGTGCAGTGGGCATGGGGCATGGCCCATGTGGGATGCGTGATGCGTGTCCATGACAATGGAATACAAATTTCTATGGCATACATTTGGTTATTGTGGAGGTGCAGGGGGGGGGACACAGATCTCCAATGGCTTACACCACCGCATAATCTCCAAGCGGGCGCCGCCCCGCACAAAAAAAAAAACCAATGCAAATGTGTTGATCCCTCATTCCCCCGCCCCCTTTTCGTATAGCAGAATGTTTGAGTCATCTCTGGGCTTTGTTTTTTTTACAATCTACACTCTACAGATGGTACAAAGGGATTACAAATTTGGCATCAGGGAATCATTCGAGTCAATAAATTAAATTCATTAAAGCTGATTTCAGAGGTTTTTCGAAAGGCATTGTTCGATAGTTTGTAATGCACAAACGGAAGCCTTTTCGATCCCATATAGAACATATATTTGGAATATATTCTTGATCGGAATAAATGGGCAAATTTATGGATGTCTATCTGTTGTTATTCCCCAAGATTCTCGAGGATTTGATAGAAGAATCTTATCTAAGCATTTCTTCAACAAGCTATGATTTTCGAGATTTCTTGGGATTCTTCATGGATTGATAGGAGTATAAAATGTGTTCCTAGCCGAATATGTTGGTTTAAACAATAAAGCAGATAGCAATAAGTCTTCAAAGGAAGGAAAAATGATAACAATTGTACCATAAAATTATAGAAAAATCATATTCTTTATAAAATAAATGATCTTGGACAGCACCAGCAGACAAATATGAGTGTGGAATTCTAGGAGAAAGCGTTGTGGCGTTGTTTACCATTTGTTCACCAAAGGCTTCTGTCTTTCATTCAATTCTTAGAACGATAAGAGTTTGTTTATTCTAAAACCTTCTATGTGGTGGAAGCTCCTCAAATTGATTAAAAACAGGGGAAATCCGATTACGTAGAACGCAACGTGGAAGCCCCAGTTGGGTCATTCTGTTGACGTTTGTTTCATTCATATACGAGTAGAGTATATTTGTTTGTTATGACTGCAAGCTTATCTGTTATGCAAATGTTCGGAAAGGAGAGACAGTGTTTGAAATAAATCCATGAAAAGCCATTGAACTCGATGCAAATGTTGTGTAACTTTTAGTTTTGCTTAAAAATGTTGTTTTTATTTAAGAAATATTCAGAGTAGGTTCCATTTCCCCTTGGAAACAGTACAGAAAAGAAACCGATAGCCTTTTACTGTCGCAAGATCTTTTAGTTTCACTTAACAGCGTATCTTTTCCATTTAATTATAGATTGTGCTGTGTTTTGTACCTTTGTAGGCAAAGAAATTGATAGAAAGAAAGAAGGCAAAGAGAGCTTACAATGTGGCAAATGTGTTCCATTCCATGTGGCATTGGTCTAATTTAAACGAAACGCTTTGCGTAACTTTTAGTGTCCCCCCAAGCATAGCAATTAGGAAATCAAATTCCTAGATGACTTTTGGGCCACGTGAGTAATACGATTGATTGGTTCTCCTCTCCTCTCGAATAGAGTGCAAAATATTGTTAACTTATGTTTCGTCTGGCTCTTTGACTATCTCTACATACATATGTTCTGTGTGTGGGCCAGATAACAGATGGGGAATAGGGGAACGGTATGGTACCTTCTTTTGTTTGTGGCTGCTTTCATGCACTAATAGTTTATCTGAATTTATGGGGCACACACCACACCGCCACGGCCACCGCCACACCACCCACGTTTTGCATTTGCTCTGCCCTGCCCTGCCCTGCTCTCTGCTGCCGTGAAAATGTGCTTCGCTGGCAGCACTGGCTGTGAAAATTTGCTACGCTGGCAGCACTGGTCGGCGGACTGGCGGACCTTTGTAGTGGCTGGAGCTCTGGCTCTGGCTCTGACTCTGGCGCTGACTCTGGCTCTGGGGGCTTTGCTGACTCTCTGCTCCACTGGTTGGTTGGTCGGTCGGTTCGCTGGGTTTTGGGTCTCTTGGTTTTGGCTTTGACAAAGTAGTACCGACCCAAACCGAACCAAACCGAACCGAACCGACCCGACCCTGGGGGCATGGCTCATAAATTTCCCTCCGCTGCTGACTGCCCGCCTGCCTTTTGCAATATGAAATATATGCAACATAATTGAATTACGCTTGTGGGGGGTGGGGTGGGGGCAATGCGGAGGCATTCCCTCTGTGTGGGTGTGTATCTGTGTGCAGCGTACTGTTAATTTTTAATTTATGCTCATAAATAATCAAGGCATTTTCATTAGACAACACAACACAACAGTTTTGAACAAGAATGAACAGAAACACACAAAAAAGAATAAGGAGAATAGACAAAAAGACACAAAGAAAACGAAACTCAAAGCAAAACTTAAAAGAATTGGCAAGGAAATGAAACGAAATGAAAGAATGTGGCCCACGTGGTAGGGGAATGCGAGACCAAAAGATACGATACCCCTTCCCCATTTTTAAAAGGGTATGCAGCAGTCCCTCTTGTGGAAAGTATTCGAGTTGGAATAAATGCTTTTAGAGATGGTTTTTGTTTGCCAAGGATTCAAAAGAAATGACAGGAACATCATACTTGTTTTCTGTCCCTTTGTAGGGTAGACAACTTTGTGTGCGGACCGGCTAAAGAAAATGTGTGGCAACAGAACTGTTTCCTCTTTTTCATGCTGTTCCTTCTTTCAAGATGCGTAAGCAAAAATGTGGGAAAGAAAGAACAAATAGAGAAAGATGAGAAAAGAACCGGCAAATAAGAACAAGTATTAATATTGTCTGGGTCTCGGGCTTAGAGGAAATAAGTATTTGTAGCCACAGTATGCGCCAAAAATAGAAATAAGAGGTTCTACATAAGCTTTAGATGCCCTTTCTTTAGGTGATAATGACTATACAATAGATACGGATTAATATTCCTGTGCGTAAGTCTTTTTCTATGGAATCTCCAGAATATATTACAGATATTACAATCGTATAGATTCCATAGGAATTTCCAAGAGAAGCCACGACTTGCAGGGTATCGACTGCAGCGACCACTGAGTCATTCCTTCTCTTCTCACTTCGTAAAGGGAGCAGTGGAAGAGTGGTGGAGGGGAGGAGAGGAAGTGTCTATGTGTTAAATGCCGCGTAATCATTTTCGGAAGCTTAAAAGCGCCAAAGCGACGAAAGCGGGAGAACGAGAGTAGAGCAGAGCAGTAGCATATGCTAGACAGAGAGAGAGAGCGAGCACAAGAGCGGTGTCAAGTGGAGTGCGAGAGATGATGCGGGGAGAGGAGAGAGGGGGTGAAATGCGAGAGCCTATTCGGAGCCAAAGCAAAGTGCGAAAAGCTGTACAAATACAGTTATCCTCTACGTCAGCGTATGTATCTGTATTTGCAATAACTTCATGTGTGTGTAAATTAAACAACTGCGGTAGCGGATTGTGTTTTTAAAAAGTTTTTATTTTACTTCGAACTTCACTGATATAGATTTAAGTAGAGGGTCACAAAGGAATTCCGGGCCAAGGGATTGCGCGATCTTAATATTTAGCTAGACTTTGCGGTGTCGCTGCTGGATCAAGACTGATTTGAACTTTCTGATCTTTGCATCGTTGATCCCTTTCGGGAATCGTTTTTCTATAAACATTTCAATTGATTTCGCCATCCCGAGTATTAGATTTCGTCATCCAAAGAGAGAACTGTAAAAGGCCTAAAGTGCAGGATCTGCAGAAAGCCGGGAGTGAGATTGTTTATGAGAAGCCGGGTGTGGGCAAACATTGGTTTTCCATTTAGGCGAGTGTCAAAGAATGGGATTGCGGCGGGGGCGCTTGAGATTGTACATCTTAGAAATCAATTAGGCGGAGGCCCAAGATTGAAATTGTTTTCGTTTTGGAAAACCAAAGATTGTTTACAACTCGTATAAGAGCTCAATGGAATTGGGTACGTTAACTCCCCCCATTCTTAAATGTTTCGTCCCGATACATTTTGAAGTTCTGATAGAGCTCTAATTTCTTCTGACAGTATTTGAATGTTGCTTTCCACTATTTCTTCTGACGGTATTCTTATTGATTTAATAAGTACAAATTTGGTTAATTTATAGCAGAAGTAAAATAACATTAACAATATCAAAATGATTAAAAATAATGTTGTTAATGGTAAGGCCGTATTACCTAATGTTATAAGGGGATTTAAAATATTAACATTATCAAAAGAAAATTGCTTATCATTTGATTGTATATAATCAACTAATTCAAAATCGCTATATCTATGATGCGATATATATTTTAGAATTTTACCCTTATCATTTATGTGGCTTATATTATTTATTACAATTGTGTTGTTGAATATAAGGAGATACGATCCTAACAAAGTAGTATTGTCTACGATATTTTTGCCTGAAACTAATATGGCACCATCCTGAATGATGTCTATTTCTTTGTTTTTTTTCCCTTTTTTTAGTGCAGTTGGCTTTAAAGCCATTAAGTAAATTGGTGAAACAGGTACTCTTTAAATTTATTTGTGCGTAATTGTTAAAAGTTTCACTTTTAAAATTATTCATTAAATAGTATTTCTCCTTACATTCACAAACTTTTTCACTTATAACTAACATTCCATCATTTTGTGAGATGGCTCTTGCATGGTAAAACTTGCAAATATCTTTAATTTGAGGATATTTTATGTAAATGATTATTAAATCTGCATTTCGAATTATTTTAACCGTTGCAATGTCCAACAGATCAGACAGTTCAACATTATGTTTTTCATGCTTATAAATGTCCTCTATTTCGTTTTTATTTAAAATTTTTGTATTGAAAATGTTTACTTTTAAGAGGGTTATGGTATCAACTAAATTTAGTAGGTCAAAAGTTATTAATTTTAAACGATGCTTTCTCAGTATCGTTTCTTCATTGAAGATGACATTCTTTAATGAATTTGATAGCAATTCAATTTCTTTGAAAAATTTGGAATTTATTACAAATTGTTTATTATTATTTTCAGTTAATTCATTTACTTTATTTTGTATTTTCAAAAAGTCGTCATGATCAGGGCTGCCTGCTATCCATTTCCAAATGGTACCTAATTCATTTATTCCCCTTTCTTTCCGTTTTGGAACTAATTCTGAAATCATTAATTTTAATAGACTTAAGTCCATTGATATTTCCCACTCATCGTCTGAATTAATTGATTTGTTGACATATTTGGATTCTTTATCAATTATCTCTCTATAAAAACTCAAATTAGTAATATGGAAAAGTTCAGCGTATGTTTCATAAGTGTAAACGTCTCTGTCGTCTTTGAGCAATAGATAGTCACTATGCGTATAGTCAATTACTTCCGCAGTCGTCAATATAACAAAAGTCAGTATTAGTATATTCGCATACATTTTCTGGAAAAAATATTTAATATTTGATGTTATCTTTATGTATAATTCTGTTTCTATTGTTGATTATAATTTTATTCGGTCGATTTTCCTTAACTACCTGCTTTTTGTATCGGGATTGAAGTTTATTTCTTTCCCCGAATTTCTTTTCATAGACTACTTCTCCTATTTTATAATCTTTTTCTCTTCTATCTTTGTTATGTATCTTAAGCATTTTGGTCTGAGCTTCCTTAAGTAATATTGGATTATGTTTGTGTTCTATTTTGTTATACAATATGTCATATGGCATTTGATTGGTCGTTGAATGTATCGTCAGGTTATATTTCAGTGCCGCCCTTATTATTATTTCTGAATAATCTGTTAGATTTAGTTCATCCTTGATGCACCGCGCTATTTCTGTTAGTGTGGAATGTACCCTTTCTACCTGACCATTTGAGGTGCTGTGTCTGGGATCAGCATAATAAATAGTTAAGTTACTTCTTTGTATGAATGATCTAAATTGTGCTGAAGTAAAGCTTGGTTCGTTGTCAGTCATTAATGATGTTGCTAACGGAAAGTGTTGTAAAATTTCCATTACCTTATTTTCAATGTTTAATTTACTTTGAATTTCCTTGACCACCAAGTATTTGGAATAAGAATCTATACAAGTTATGAATGTTAGGTTTTGGGCATAGTATATGTCTAAGTGTAATTGATCTCCTTCTTTTGCTGGAATGGGAGCTTCCCCAATTGGAATTTTTACAGGGTGTCTCCGATATTTGTTTTTGTTACAGATCTCACAATTTTTTATATATTCTTTTAATTTTTTGTGCAGGTTTGGCCAATAATACAGCTTAGTTATTTGTTTGTAATTTTCGTCTAGTCCTCTATGGGCTCTGCAATGTGTTTCTTCTATAATTATAGCTTTATCTTCTGAATTTACTACATCTTGGAGGAACTTTCTTGTGAAGAGAAATTTATTTATGAAGTTTTCCTTTAGCTTATTTTGGATAAGGTATAAATCTTCTAAAGTGCAGTGTATTCCTGTGGTTAAGTGAGGCTGAATAAATTCTTTTAAAATGATTAGCAGATTGTCAACCGTATCAAATTCAATAATATGTCGGGTATTTTCATAAACTCTTACTAACTCATGAACTGTGAATCTCCCTTGCGCTAATAGTAGCTGCTGTTTAAATTGGTTTAGAGGCTTGCTAGTCTCTTGAATGACGTTTTCGAAACTACTCTCTGCTGAATGCTGAGTATTTATGTCTGATTCTGATTCTGTCTGGTCGACATCACTATCTGTCATATGATTTATTTTAATCCGAGATAACGCGTCCGCTACTACGTTAGTTGAGCCTGGCTTATAAATGATTTTTGGTGTGAAACTTTCTATGAAGTAATACCAACGTTTCATTTCAACATTTGGATTTTTTTGCGACATTGCAAAGGACAAAGGTTGGTGATCTGTATGTATTTCAATTCCACTCACTCCGTATAAATAATTTCGCAAATTTTTTAATGCCCATACAATAGCTAATAATTCTTTTTTATTAGTAGCATATAATTGCTCGGTTTTACTTAAAGTTTTAGAAATAAATGTTATGGGATTCCCATCTTGCGACAAAACTGCACCTATTGCTATGTCCGATGCATCTGTGGTTAATGTGAATTTTTTATTGTAATCTGGTTGTACTAATTCAATATGTGCTATTAAACTGTCCTTTAAATTATTAAATGCTCCAATTGCTGGTTCATCCAGCTGTATTAATGCTTTCTTGGATGCCCTTCGTGAAACTTTCCCATTTACTCCGCTCAGATATTTTGTTAAAGGTTTGGCAATTGTGGCATAATTTCGGACAAATTTTCTGTAATACCCTGTTAGTCCTAAGAAGCTACGTAGCTCTCTGATATTTTTAGGAATTGGATAGTTTTGTATTGTGGAGATTTTGTCTGGATCTGTTTTAATGATATTTTGGGAAACAATGTATCCCAGAAATTTGGTTTCCAATTGAAAGAATTTAGACTTTTCAAGTGAAATTTTCATGTTAGCGTTTTGCAATATCTGAATTATATGAATTAGATCTTTATAATGTTGTTCTATAGTTTTTGAAAATATTATTATATCGTCCATATAAACGTGACAAGTTTTCCCAACTTGTTCTCTAAGTATATCGTCCATTGCCCTTTGGAAAATTCTGGGAGCGTTCGTCAATCCCATAGGCATTCTTAGAAATTCATATTTGCCGTTATTTATGGAAAAAGATGTTTTTTCAATATCTGATTCCCTCATTAAAATCTGATAGAAACCTGACTCTAAGTCAATGGCCGAGAAATATTTCGCTTTACCTAAATTGGCAAGGATTACTGAAGGATCTTGCATAGGGTATCTATCCGGTATAGTGTTTTCATTAAGTTTCTTAAAGTCTATTACTAATCTATGCTTAGGAGTTCCGTCCTCATTTACTCCCTTCTTTGGTACTACTATTACCGGTGAATTATATGGGCTTTTACTAGGTCTGATTATACCTTCATCTAACATTTTACTTATTTCGTTATTAACGAAATCGTTAACCGAATAAGCGTATGGATACTGCTTGCCATATACCGGTCTATCGTGTTCAGTGTTAATCTCTCCTTTTATATCCGTTCTGAACGGTAACTGTAAATTTATATTGGCATGGTCTTCTTCGATGATAGATACCATTTTCTCTCTGAGATTTTCTAAATTGTCCTCTTTGTAGGTTATTGTGTTATACAATTTCATTTTTTTCAATTCAGAATTTGCATAATTTTGAATGTCGGATATTTCTACGACGGCGCGTTCAGGATTTTTGCATCCCAAACTTTTAAATTGTTTATTGTCGGATAATTCAACGACGGCGTGTTCAGGATTCTTTAATCCCAAACTATTCGAACTTTTAGTGTCGGATAATTCAACGACGGCGTGCTCAGGATATTTTAATCCCAAACTATTAAAACTTTGGATGTCGGATAATTCAACGACGGCGGGCTCAGGATATTTGAATCCCAAACTATTGACGGATAATTCTTCGTCGGCGTGCTCAGGATTTTTTGATCCCAAGCTATATAAACTTCCTTCTACCTTTACTGAATCGCTTTTCATTTCTTTTTCTTCTTCAAAATATTTTTTTATTATATATTCCTTCAACGGAAGGATGGTTTTTCCTTCTATAAAGGTTAATTTGTTTAAAGAAAGGACCTCGTCATATATTAGTTTCTCCTCATTGTCTTTATAACTTAAAGTCCCCTTTCCTGTATCAATAACCGCTCCGATTTTCTTTAATAGGTTAAATCCTATTAGTAAATCTGCCTCCATTCCATCTATTTCATAAAACACTTGCTTTGTGTTGAAAATTGTTATATTATGGAAATATTTAATTATTGAAAACCCATTCACTGTAGCAACTTTCTTATAGATTGGTAATTCATTTTTATTGTCGTAAATTCCTTTTTTTATATAACAGGAAGTTGCTCCCGTATCTATCAAAACTTTTAATTCTCTGTTTATTTTTTTGTCTACTCTTTTTAGGTAGGGCAGACCTACTTCGGGGGCTGATCTAAAAAATGATCCTCCTCAATGTTATTTATCCTCATTGCTTTATTAGCCGGTTGTTCCGACATTTCGTTTAGTTTTCGTTTCTGCGCTGGATTGTCGTTAGACTGATTATTCGGGACTACGTTTGCCCTAAAATGCTGGGCTTGGCTATAATTGTTATTATTTCTCCTAAAATAACCGTTAGTATTCTCCCGATAATTTCTATTGTTATTATTTCCCCTGAATTGATTGCTGTTCTGTCGGTTCCGGATTTGTATAGATTCGTCTACCTCCATTGGTTCTGGGGCCTGATTTTGTTGTCTATTACCCAAGAAATAGGGTTGTCCCCAAGACATGTTATTCCTCTGCAAATCCCTTTTTTGGTCGAATGGTGAACTGTTAGTCCTAGGTTGTCGTTGGTTGAATCTTAAGGTATTAAAATTATTATTCCCTGAATTTCTGGGACCGCTGAATTGGTAGGCAAATTGGGCCCGAATGTTATTAGATTGCAATTCCTGTACCTTTGCTAAGGCATTCGGTAAATCTGGGGGATTCAATGAAAATAGGATTTCAGCAATGCCGCCGTTTAGGCCAGTGACAAAAATGCGTAAGGCATTGTCTCTAATTTTTTTATTTGATTCCTTGGTGATCTCACTGTCCTTTCCGTGAGTCATTATTGTCTTATTTATTAACAAGGTCATTTTCTTGTTAACCTCGTTATAGAAATCTATAATTGAAAGGTTCCCTTGTCGGAGAACGCTTAATTCCTGTTCTATTATGTAAATAGGTCTCTTGTCACTGTAAACAAAGTCAAGCCGTGAAAGTATGGCATCAAAATTTAGAACTGTCCCGTGGTTGGTCAGTGCGTCATGTGCTGGTCCTGTTATTTTGTTTCTCAAAATTGTTAATGCAATATAATATTGCTTACTTCCTTTCTTATATAACTTCACTGCAGTTTCTGCAGCTTCCCTCCATCCTACATATTGGTTTAATCCACCATTAAAAATTGGTAGGGATTCTATTACCTTCAATGTGGTGTCGTCTCTTATTGTCTCGTCTATTGTTTCTGCCTGATAATCCGATACCTGATCGGATTTAGTTTCTATTTGTTGTTTTAAATTTACAATTTGCTCTTGTACTTGTGAAATTTGAAGTGCTATCAATTGTTTGACCAGATCTGCTGTGAGATCGGTCCTTGCTTGAGAGTTAATCATTTTTAGTTTTTCAAAATCTAAAGTTAGCTGATCCACTTTTAATTTTTCTTATATGTTAGTTTTTATAATCTTATATATCCTAATTGAACTTATATATTTATTAATACAACTCTTGCTCACGAAATATCCGGTAGGGGTCGTCCTTCTTAGTTTGGCAGATCTTCGAACGGGTCTTCCTTCTTAAATTTCTTTGCTCAGCTGGGTCTTCTGGGGGTCTTCCTTCTTTGGCTTCGCTGATCGTTTCACTTTCTTTGTATTTTGGTTTTGTCGGTTTTGTTGGTTTTGTTTTTTTAAAAACTTTGGGTTTCTTTGGTTTTTTTTTGTATTTACGAATTGCCTTGATTAGCTTTTTGTTTTATTTGTATTTTGCGTTGTATTTGTATTTGTATTTGTATTTGTATTTGTATTTGTATTTGTATTTGTTTTTGCACACCCTAAGCTCCGGTTTGTTTCCTTTTTATCTCACTTTTTTTTATCTATATCACACAGTCACTCCGCGTTTTTAATTTTGAAGGATTTATTCCATTAATTAATTGTCCTTCGGGTTTCGGCACGACGCAACACTTTTATCATTCGGTGCTTTTTAGACAACGTCGCCCCACGTTGGGCGCCAATTAAACAACTGCGGTAGCGGATTGTGTTTTTAAAAAGTTTTTATTTTACTTCGAACTTCACTGATATAGATTTAAGTAGAGGGTCACAAAGGAATTCCGGGCCAAGGGATTGCGCGATCTTAATATTTAGCTAGACTTTGCGGTGTCGCTGCTGGATCAAGACTGATTTGAACTTTCTGATCTTTGCATCGTTGATCCCTTTCGGGAATCGTTTTTCTATAAACATTTCAATTGATTTCGCCATCCCGAGTATTAGATTTCGTCATCCAAAGAGAGAACTGTAAAAGGCCTAAAGTGCAGGATCTGCAGAAAGCCGGGAGTGAGATTGTTTATGAGAAGCCGGGTGTGGGCAAACATTGGTTTTCCATTTAGGCGAGTGTCAAAGAATGGGATTGCGGCGGGGGCGCTTGAGATTGTACATCTTAGAAATCAATTAGGCGGAGGCCCAAGATTGAAATTGTTTTCGTTTTGGAAAACCAAAGATTGTTTACAACTCGTATAAGAGCTCAATGGAATTGGGTACGTTAACTTGTATGTGTGCGTGCGTGAATCGGTGACACTCGTAGGGACCCAAAAAAAAAACCAGCAGTTTCGTAAAATTAAAAAACAAAAGAAATAAGGCCAATGATATTTGTAATTGTTTTCCAACTGCTGTTTCTGTATTTTTTCTCTTTTTCTTTTTTCGATCGGCCTGTTTTTGGATGGCAATTTCAAGGCCCCCTTTCGGAGCCACTTTGCTCCCACATGAGCACACACGATGGATGGATGGATCGGGGGGGGGGCCTTAAAACTCATTAACGTTTTATGAAGTGAGAAGAAGCCGCTGGCTCATGTTGGACATTGTGTGTGTGGTATGCCCCTGATGCACACTTGCTGCAGTCAATCAGGCTCGAAAAACACACAAGAGGAGGGAAAGGCACAAGAGATGGCCCAGGATGAGTAGTTGGTCTTCATTTGGCCATGAGTGGCAGGCAGACAGACAGTGTGGCACAAACAACGGCAACAGGAGGCCGCCCATAAAAGATGACAGCGACAAGAGCACCATATATTCGCAACAGTGCCAGCTTTTGGCTCAGAGACCACAAAAAAGTGAATGAAACTAAGGGGCTTAGACTTTTGAATGCCCTAGAAAACAGTCCCCTACAAATGTTAATCGGAAAATGTTTCTTTAGGTCTCGGAATACCAAAATATAGAAGTGGGGATAAGGAGATTATTTCAATTAACACATTTCAAAATCAAAATAAAACAAAAACGTGTCAATTAATAGTTTTCTGTCCACGAAAATGGGGAAAACATATCTTAAATTAGTTATCCACAATAACCAAGATATGGGGTTCCTATTTGGTGAGGCTCTAAATACCTAAAAACTACTATATTTGAAAGGGTATTACAGTTGGAATTAGTAATCTTGTGACATTTTCTTCAGCAATGTCTAAATATCTAGCGAAAATGCAACTAAACGTTTGAATTTTCAATTTGAAAATCATCGAAAGAAGCTGTGGAAACCAAAGTAAAAGATATAATACGTATCCACCTGAGAATAGACCAAAAAGTAAGCTGGTAGACAGATCTAAGCCCTCAAAAGCAGTCTTGCCCTATTAGCCTTATGAAAATATCAATTAGAAAGAATTTAAAAAGCGAGAACATCGTCTCAAATCTCCATTTTGAAGTTCCAACCAGAATGTATTCTCATCATATATTTCCCTTCAGAAAAGGTGTCCGATCATTGGGTATCGTCACGTTCCACCCAAAACCGCAGTGACAGTGCTATAAAAAAAAAGAGTATTTTCATCCTAGAGACAATTAAGATGCGAGTAAAACCAGCTTTACTATGGGGAAATCTTCCACACCATACAGCATCAGGCATCGCAATGTTGATGCCATGCGGCTGCTCCTCCTCTCCGCTTCTTTTCTAGCCATAACTGTAGTCGTTGTTGCAGGTGTGTGTTCTGCCTATGTGTGTGTGTGTGTGTGTGTTAGTTTAGTGTTGGCTTCGAGGGAATTTACGGAGCGTTGATGGCTTTCTCCATCCGAATGGAGAGGCGGGGAGGGGGGCTGAACATTGCTACATTGCGCTGATGAGAGCAATAGAAGGAGAGACCGAGAGGGAGGAGATCATCTCTCTGTAGCACATTAAAAGTGGCCCAAAGAAAAAACAAAGTTTTTCGTTCATTTATTGGCGGCATGTGGCAGTTGTTTTATACCCTTTATGCCATAGGTATCAACATAATTATCACTTTTGACAGAAGGCTAGTAATTACAGCAGATATCTATGGTATTTTTCTCAAGCACTTCACAAATAGGATCCCCATATCGTAAAATATTCTTTCCACAGAGAGATCTCTTGTTCGATCTAAATCAAAAAGAATTTCCCTGTCGATCTGCCAAAGGGTATCAAAAGTTTCAGCCCTCCGCTTGGTTGGAGCGGCCTTCATTTCTCTCAGTCATGTTTATGGCTTAATTTGCAAGAAGTTCCGAGGAAGAAGCAAAAATACCTGACTGCTGCAGAGGCCGAGGGCAAGGCTAATTTACAGTGGGCGTTGCTCATCAATAACTGCATGGAGCGGAAGAACTACTTGTCGTAGATAAAGGTCAAGAATGACTGAAGTTTCCACAGAGTAATCATAAATTTTCAAAAAGTGCTCACTTTCTGCTGATAATCACTAAAATTTCGACAATCATTTTTTTTTCATTTCTTTGGAATTTCTTCTCACAATCTCTTCTTTGTTGTTGGTGTCCACGATCGCCCAGAGTCACGACCCAAGTATTTCTCTCTGACGGTCACTATCATCATCGTCGTCGTCGTCATCATCATAGCACTGAGGGCAATAAGTATGTACGTGGCCCATTGTCATTAGTTTGCCTCAACATTAATTACAGTAAAATACCAGTGCGACCTTAATGCATTTGGTTCCACGGTGCGACAACAACAGTGTGGTCTGATAAAAAGCAAAAAAAAAAAACAGACGGAAAAAACGCATTTGCAATGGCCAGCAACGGCAGGCGATAGGACAAGCAAGAAACCAGAAAAATCTAAGAAGAAACACAGAGGGAGAGCAAAAACCAAGATAACGTTAGAGTCGATATTCGAACGAGAGGATACCATACCTCACCTCTCAGACCTCTACCTTTTTTCTTCAAAACTTATTGGAATTCCATCTTCCTACGCTCTTTCGTTGGTCAGAGTGGAACGTTCATCCTGATTCCGATTCGCTCTCTAACGGATCTCTCTTTGTTCTCTCTGATCTTTCTATTGGCCCAGTCCCTTTAACCCTATAATGCTGCTGTAAATATTGCAAAGCTCTTATTGTCCTTGAGTTCATTCATGAATTTTCTTCATTTACCTTGATGAGACCACCAAAGTAGAATCCTAAACAGCTTCAATTTGCTGCATATTCCATATTTTTGGTCTTGATTTTTAGGGGCGTTCCCTCTGCCACAGATCTAAACTTCCTTCATATAATTCTGTAAGAATTCTACACCTCTACGAATAAAATATACCCTGTGTAAAAAAGTCCGATGTGAAACCAGAAAAAGAAGATCTGTTGGAGACTGGCATCTTCAGTCCAGCATCGGACTCGCAGTGCCATTCCGTGAACCGGTTTAATTGACAGCGACCTCCAATAAGAATCAAGTTCAGGAACATACATATTATACTGAAATGATTTTACGCCGAACTAAGCCCCCAAATGTGCAGAAGAGAGGAGCGAATGCATCGTGAATGGAGAATGGGAGAAAAGTATCAACAGTCGACTTACCTATGGAATAAATCTCCGGTGCGCGTCGCTGCTGGATGATGATGCGAGGAGAGAGTAGCTGCTGCTGCTGCTGCTGCAGGGGGGAGGAAGAGCAGGGCGGCAGGATTAACTAGTGTGTGTGTGTATGTGTATGTGGCGAATTAAATTGAACAACAAAATCAGGCACGCACACAACAGAGCGAAGAGAGAGAGAGATACGATACTCGAAAATTAAACACGTTTTCCGCAATTCTTACAGGAGAATGAGAGATGGCGAGAGGGGATGGGGAGGCGCCCCTTAGAATGTGGGCGACCCGGTTTATTTACACCGACGTATCGTATACCCGCTACCGATTTGCTTATATACTTTATTATGGACCGCGCCTGCCTGCTGCTGCACTTTCTACTACTACTACTTCTACTCTGTGTGCGTGCGCGGCGACCATCAAGTGCACACGTATGCATGTATATGTGTGTTGCTCTTTTCCTCCATCAACTGAGCTCTATCAATGAGCGCGAAAAATTATCATACAAATTTCCATGGCCCGGTACTCACACCAGCACTGCACAAGCACTTTAATTTCCTTTTTTTTATTAATAATTAATTCATGCGCGACGCGACATCTCTTCGGCAGCGGCTTGACTTCAGTGTGACCGCTTTTGCCTCAATTTTTGTGGCTCAACAACAACGTATATCGATAAGAAAGCGAACTTAGCCCACTTAAGCCCCCTTTATTTAAATAGCTCAACTACTTGAGGTGAACGGCGGAAACTAGCTTATTCTAAATACTTGCTTTTATTGTATTTTAACTAAATAAGGTTTAAAAAAATAGTTCAACAAAAAAAAAACAATCGCAATGTTGCTGGTATTGGAAGACTTGTTGCTTGACAACCGGAGTATGGCCATTTGTATACACTATTTCGTTAATTTAATATGAGATACTGTTTTAAAACGTAATTAATATAAAGATTTTAGAAATCCAATAAAAGCAATTATTTAGAATAGGCCAGCTATGAAGAAAATTGATTTGTTAATCGGATAAAATGATGTGGGCATATCTAAATGTTCTATATAGCTAGTAATATTCTACGGAATTTTAAAATCAAGGAGTATGTATAATGGAACTTGAATTCGTCAGTATATTTTTCAAATGAGACGGTATATTTCTGAGGGTCGGACGGTATATTTTAACGATAAAATATACCAGAATATATACTACTTTTACAGAAAAAGAACAATCGTGTCGTGTCCCAACAGAAATTTCTCCGCTCTCTCGAAAATCGTAAATCATGGCCGAATTACAGGTAAAAGTTAGATTTTATACAGACTTAAGTAACACCTATTCTATATATCTTCTCTTTTGATGTACACTTGCAGGAATTCAATCAAGCTGCCGAAGATGTTAAGAATCTGAATACCACGCCCGCAGATAATGACCTTTTGGAACTCTACAGCCTGTTCAAGCAGGCCACAGTGGGCGATTGCAATACCGGTGCGTGAGAGAACGGACAGTTGTTGGATAAAATCAATGAATTATTAATGCATTTTATGGCTTCTAATACTGTAGACAAGCCCGGTTTCTTGGACTTTAAGAGCAAGGCGAAGTGGGAGGCCTGGAATGCACGCAAAGGAATGAGTAATGCCGATGCGCAGGGCGCGTATATAGCCAAAGTTAAGGGATTGATTTCCTCCGTAGGACTAAAGTCTTAGGATGGGATACGAATTATCGTACATCATGATATTATTATATTAATGCATTTTGGAATCTCACATGTCGTAAAACGCACAAGTCTTGAGTCTTTTCCGCACAAAAAATATACTCACACATTGAAATGTATATTTAATTTGTCATTTTGCGGGAATGCATATATACAACATAGATATATACTGTTTTAGGACTGGTTCTGCTGCTGCTGTTCGACCTCGGGCGAGGCGGCACTGTTCTGGGACTTGCGCTGTCTCTCGTAAACCTCGCGCTGCAGCTCGCGTAGGTTCAGCTCCAGCGTTTCCACCACCTCGAAATTCATGTCCTGCCGTGCCTGCTTAATGTAGCCCTTTATAATATTGATTTGTTCAATGAGGGGATCGTCCAGGCCGGACTTTGAGGTGGAGGCTTGCGGGGCAGACCAGTTGTTAATGGATTGCAGATCCGACTAAAACAAGTGATAGGAATTAGTGGAGGAATCCAGATACATCACAATAACACTCACCCCCTGAGCAAAGCTGCCGCTCTCCAGACCCCCACCCGACTGTATGATTGTGGCACCCAGGCCGTAACGCTCATACGCCTCCATGGCCATCCGCTGTTCGGTGAGGATGCGCTGCTCCGTCTCCATACGCTTTCGTTCTTGTATTTGCTGGATAAGCGCCTCATCCGGCAGCGGTGGCAGCGACAACATCCGCTCCTTGATGGCCTGGATGCAGCTCAGGCGAATGGCCTTCTTGAGAGACTCCTCCCGACTGCCGGGTTCACAGTAAATGGCCAGAATGCGCTTACTCCGCATATCCATGGTCTCAGCCACCTGGCCAATCTTGCCGCGCAACGCGCTTGCATCCGAAATGGTGAATATAGTCTCCCCCTCGTGCAGGCTGTTGATGATCTTCAGATACATGTCCAGGTCTGGGGTGACATCCTTTTGCAGCTGCCGGATCTGCTCATAGACCTGTACGAGCAGTGGGCGACATGTGCGGCTCTCGTGCATGTCCTGTCGTGTGTCCAGCAGCCACAGGCAGTGCTCGCAGAGGCGTATGGCACGGTCACCCTGATGCATCTGCTGCAATGGCTCGCTCCGACTGGTCGAGAGGCTGGCCAATTGCACTACAAAACGGAAAAAAATTATAATCAGGTGAACGATCCCAAAGAGTTCTCCCACTTACTGGCATTCTCTAGGGCTAGGAACTTGGAACAATCATTGCACATAATGCCGCCACAGAGACGGCAGTGATGCTGTCTCCGGGCGATGTGGAAACTCTTGGCACAGCTGGGGCAGAGCTTCACCGAACTGCCATCCAGCCAGGCCACCGTCTGTTGTTCGTGCTGCTTGCGCTGCACCGAATCCGAGGGCAAGTCTTTCAACAGCCGATGCAATCGTATTATCAGCTTGTTCGTCTCACTCGCGTAGCGTTCCAGGCGAGGATTGCGCACAGATTGAAAGTACTCAAAGTGCGAACACTCGGCGCCGACCTGCTGCTTGGACATGTAGTTAAAGACATTGAAACGGGAGCGAGCATTGCTCAGCACCCGCTGGTCAGCGCCGTTTCCATTGGAATTGGCCGATGGTCCGCCCGCTGTCGAAGATGAGGAGGCCGCCGCACCGCGTTCATCTTCAAAGTTATTAAGGATTTTCTTCTTGGCCTTCACAAATATATTGAACACAGACTTGAGGGTATCCTCCTCCTCGGCATGCTGGCGCGCAAAATGATCCGTGAGTACATCAATGGATTTCAGATCTGCCCGGCAAATGGGACAGAGGAAACCCTCTAGGATCTCCCCACTGGCGGCACTCTGATCCTCATCGCTGTCAAAGGGATTACTAGCCATTTTTAAACGATGAGTAAGCACTAGATTTGGGCTATTTTTTGGTGGGTGTGTGTTTGTTATGCCCTCGCCCACGAAACAGATTACTGTGGCCGTTCCTCTAGATGTGGGACATTGTCATGACTAGCTATGGCTTGCCGGCCACATCCAGGTAAAGTCTAGCACTTAAATGACGTGACTGCAGTCCTAGAAATACATTTTTTATTAAATTTGAAATAATGATTTTACCAAAATAATCAAACCTGCTGCAAACTCTGCTTCTTTCCACGAGGTGCCATTCACTGGGAGCCGCGCACACTTGAAACGAAAGCTCTTCGCGGTGAGTGTCCGAAATGCAAGAAGCAGACGCGTCGCAAGTTGCCTGCCTGGAAGTTTTCACGGACATATTCAGCCCAGCCCCCAGCCTACGCCTTTAAAGCCAAAACACTTTGCTTTTTCGACACCTATTGGCCTTTAGTTGAGGCAGTCGCACATATCTATACCGTTTGGATCAGTGCTTTTACGCGGTCGCTGCCATGTCCGAAAGATCCAAAGGTGACGTGTCTCGCGTAAACAACAATCCAAATGCGCCGCGTGTCGTTAAAAATCCATTACTTAGCGCCTCGGTAACCGGACTCAGCTACGAAGACTTTCCCAACAAGCCGCAACTGTTGCCCGCCGCCCCGCCCGTGGTGCATGCCCCGCCGCCAGCATCCACACCCGTCCTGATCGCTGGCATTCTGAATCGCGGTAAGTGTGTCAAAGCCACAGCCAGAGATGATGTTGCTGCTCCCTCCGTTCACTTGTTGCTCATCAGCCCACCTCTGCTGATAAGCCCCGGACCGATAAGGCGGTAGTTTTATAATGTCGCTAAAATTACTTTCTAATGGCATTTTTATTTGATTTTTGTTTGGCACAATAACGTAACAATAAACTCCCTTCTTCTCGGTTCGGTTCGGGGCCCCTACTCCATGCTGCGTGTCGAGTGCGAGCGATAGGTGGGCAGCTCCAGCGATACCTTCCTCCTGCGGCAGCACCACACTATGCCCCAAATAATGGCTATAATCAGCAGCAGCAGCAGTATGGCTCCCAGACAAATGGCTGCTATGGCTCCCTCGGTGAGGACCACATCCCTCACATCGATGTTGATGCTCCGCTGATTTCCAGACGCATCGTAGGCAGTGATGGCTACCTTCGGCTCGCAACAGGAGGCCATGTAGGTGGCCTTCAGGGGCTCTGTGCTGCCGGCAGTGTAGTAATTTCTGTAGAACAAACCCTCGGCTGGCGTAGTCTGTAGTCGCATTATGCCCGATTGCCAGTCCTGTGCCGTCAGATCTAGTGTCCAGAATCGCTCGCCGCAGGTCAAAGACTCGGGCGTCACATAGTCGCAACGACTGCCAAACTCCCACGAGAGCGTGGGTCCAGTTGTGTCCTGCAAAAGGTTGACTTTCATTTAAAAGGATTCTCTTTGAGGAGGGAGCTTCTTCCACTTGCCTGAGCATCTATGCTGGACACAACCTTCAAATTGACTGCCATTGTGGCTGTTTCACGGCCATAATTGGTGAATGTGATCCTGTCCGTGGTGCCCTGCGCCGTACCCGTGGGCACCAGCACGGTCAAACGCACTGTACTCGTCGCCTGAGGTCCCAGATTAAGTCTGCATTCAGAAGAAAACGTTCAATTAGATGCATAAAGGTTTTTTAAGAGCTCCAACCTACCTTGTGGGATTCAGATTTACCAGAAAGCGTCGCTCGTCCGTGACCTGTATGGTCGAATAGACCGTTTCCGTGCGCATATTGGTCACCTCAAAGAGCAGCGTGGCCGTCTGGCCAGCTGTCACCAGCAGCTGCGACTGCGTGCTCAACTCAATCTTCGTGCCACAACGTTGCTGCAGCATGGCATTTAGCGTGCTCCTCTGCTGACCCGTGGAGGCGGCCAGCAAGGTTTGATTCAAACTGGGACTGCTTTGTATTTCCGTTTCGGAGAAGGTTTCAATCTCATTTTTGGGCTCATCCGTGTCCTCTTCGAGCTTTTCCCGTTCCTTCTCGGGAAACTGGATTCTGGCCAGTCGCGACGAGGGCTTGACTTGCCCATTCTTATAGTAGCTATCAATGCGCTTGATGATGTCGCCTGTAATGAGTGGGGCAGTGGGGGATTAGATGCATTGCTTACACACGTGCTTGCGTCAGCGGGCAGGCAGCGATGACGCTCAGATCGACTTCCTCTACCTCACTCCAAGGTTGTCTCGGTTATCAGTACATTTTTCTGTGGACAACCGAGCAGGCAAGCAGGCAGGCAGATCAGATCCCAGGCTTTTTGCTGCCTGTTATCTCGCATGCCAGAAACAACAAACAATCATATAAGTGCCTTTTTGTGTGTGCCCTCAGTTTTGTGTGAGAATCGATCTCGCCCGGTTGCCCATAAACAAACTCACCCAAAAATACATCTGCTTTGCGTTCGGCGCGTATGAATACATTGTAGGGCTCTTCGCTGTTCAGCTCTGGATTTAGTTTCAGTTTGAAAATCGTGGCCTTGCGCAGCTTGTTGAGCGGTACGTAGGCATCCAGTTCGTTGGAATTCGTTGTTGCCGTCGCATTTGTTCCGCCGAATTTCACCAACTTCCTTAGATTAATTTCTAAAAGTGTGTAAACAAATTGTTAATTGAAATTCCAGGGAAAGAAATGTATATTGTGTGCCTTGCCATTCACAGTGCAACGTGCACAGCTGTTTAAGGGCGCACAGGTGTTTGGCACGACGTTGCCATACCATCGCATTTCATTTGTGTATTTAATTAAAGATTACTAGATTGTGCAATCAAACGGAGAATTGTGAGGTATTTAAAAACAAATCTTGTCTCTCTGGTGATCTCTGGTGATAATAAATAATTATCAAGTGCCGGCTAAATATATTATTTTTCTACGGCCTTTTGGCATTGGCAACCCTGCCCGTCTGTCAGCAGCAGCTGCGCGTTGGAATCTCTTGTTGTGAAAGAAAAACACGTCCGCAAAAAAACATCCAACACAAAAACAATTGTTTTTTCATTGTGAAACAAATTATGAACAATTAAGTGCCGCAAAAGTGTTAGCCAATAGTCATTTCGTTTGACCACAAACTCCATTAGAGGCGACATGGACCGCAAGTCCTAAATATTTTAACTCCATTTCGTGTTAGTGTTTTTGGTCAGAGGCCACTTTTGAACTTGGCAATGAAATGGCCGTGATGCGGATTGTCTAATTGTTGTTGTAAGTCACATACACATACACATATTTGCCTGTAATTTGTTTGTAAAAAATGTGAAAAATGGCCGGGAATCCAATTTTTGTGACTGATTTTTGAACAGGGTGCCACAATTGTTTTGATATTGGGGCAGGCAAAGAACCACCCTACCCTTATTAATTGATTTTTCCTCAGCGCCGTACCGCTTTGAGTGCTTCCGGAAAGCTCTACCGATAACTCTATTTATAAACGAAAGTTTGTGCGGACAATACTTTTTTTTGCAAAAATTGTCGCATATGTATTTTATTGCGATAGGGCGATAAGCCGCCGTTTGGTCTCGGAACATCCGAGAGAGCAATGAATGAGCCTCTTTGAGTCATAATTATTTTTTGTCTGGCCCCGCGGGTCTTCGCAATCTTCAAACCGAACTTTGCCCCTCAACTTCGACGTGGCGTATGATTAATCTGCTTGTAATATCGTTGTCGTTTTTGTCATTAGATCCAATCAAAAGTAATTCCTCGTTCAACGTTTTGGGTTAGTCAAGAACAACATTTTTGTGCGGGACAGTTGATGATAGAAAGTGCTCTGACATACATACATATATTTATAAACCAAGTGCATATATTACAATTACTTACCTTTAAGGACAAGACACAAAGGGACAACAAAACAGTGCTGGGGGAAAACATTAGAAAAGGCGTGTCAAAAGGCCAAAAAGAAAAGCTATATTGCTGGTTAATTTGGTAAATAACTTTTGATTTTTTCTTCGTTTTCGTTTTTTTATTTTTGGGTACCCTTAATGCTAAAACATTTATTACTTTTTATTGTATAGATAAAACACATATATTGAAAATATTCTTTTGTACTACAGTTAAGTGTTATGTATTATATGGTATTTTGTTGAGCATTATACTAGCGTTTTGGTTAAGGAAAGCGTTTGGGGGTTTCGGCTATATACAAGGATCAGCAAAGCTGATTTGGGTCTAGAATAGCGAATAGGTGGCTTGGGTCTTTTGATGGTTAGTTAAAGAACTTAGACTAAAGACATAAATTATACATAGATAAGTACAGTTGACATTCTGGTTCGTTTTCCTGGTATTGTTACACACTGAAAGGTTAACACACTCCTTTTTTTTTGATTCAAGACTGTTCTATTACTCTGTTTATACGTTTTTGTGGTGCTACCGGCTATGTACCGGCGTGGAAGGTGCTGGCAATCACGGCATTTAACATTATTTCTGAATTGCAAATTCGAGGCGATTTCACGAGGCGCAACCAACTTCACTTTGTAGGGAAATCATGTGGTAAAGACCAAATCCTTTTTCATTGAAGAAATTAATGACATCTGTTTAGATTATATGTTTTTTGGCAATGAAAATGTACTGAAAATTATCGATAGCCTTTTATATGTGGTTGCAGAAGAAAAAGGGAGGAATTTCTGCTTCTCTCTCATGAAAAGCTTCTTCGTATAAACAGAGTAAAGGTTTTTGTGGGCCCATTTAGTAAAAAGAAGTGGACTTAAGATCTAGGCGTAGGGAGGCTGGGCACAGGCTCCTACAGAATTATATGCTTCTAAGAACTAAATACGAGTACAACCCTGCGTTAGTATGTGTGTGTGTGTGTGTGTGTGGAAATAGCAATAGAGTTGGTGTGTGCGCTATATAAGGAGTCTAATAAGAAGAACTAACCACCGTTGGGCGTCTCCATTGTGGCACGTCGCATATTCGCATCGATGCGTACATGCAGACTGGATAGCGTCGTATCCACAGGCAGTTCCAGTTCCTGATCACCCCGAAAGGCATCCGCCACTAGAGTGAGCTGCAAAACAGAAACAGAAACCAAAAAAAAAAGAAAAAGAAAAGAAAAAAAAACAGATCGAGATTCATGAACGAACATTTTGGCATTTGTCTAAGTTTCCTTTCTATAAACAAATTTGCCCTTCACTTTTCTTTCCATAACCTAGTTTTTTTGCCAGCAGCAGCGGCAACAAAAGATTGCACCATCATCAACAACAAGTCTCGGGGTCTTGAGCACCACCTGCCACCGCCTGCCTGCCTGCCTGCCTGACTCCCTGGTATGGCATGGCATGGCATGGTCTGGCCTGGCCGCCTGAAAGGTAATCCAAGTTGCTTCGGTCTCAGTTGGCTGCTTGGGCAACACTTTATATGCTGCTGCTGCTGTTTCTGCTGCTGTTGGATCTCGTCTTGTCGCCACTTTCAATTTTCAACAGTTTTTGGTAGGCCAGACGGAAGCCGCCCTTCTCTTTCTCTCTCTCTGTGTTTCGCACACCCCGCTTTAATTACCCCAATTACGGGTCAGGTTTTGGTCTCTTTATCATCGTGTTCATATCTCACCGTATTGCCTGCTATATGCTGGCCATGCTCTGTGCTGACGATGTGAATGATTTCGCCACCAGAGCGAATGGCCACCTCACCGAGGATACCACCGACAGCGTCCTCTGTTTCGTTCTCGATAACCGATTGCTCGCCGTACCACAACAGGAATAGCTGTAAAAAAGAAGCAACGTTTACTAGAGAGATCTAGTGGGGATCGATGGGCGTTGTACTCACTCGGATCCTCTTCTTGAGGAGTGTAATCGCCGCATCCTGAACGAGATCCGTGTGCGTGGAATCGCAGCCGTCGATATGAACACGGCACTGTCGTAGGGCACTAGTTCCGCCGCATGGAGAACGCCCACGAATGAGTTGCCGCCCCTCGTGCTCTTTGGTGCTGTTCAATCCCCGCTATGGAATTCGCGTGTATTGTTGAAACTAAAGGCAGAGGGTGCACCTGGAAGGGCAGAGAGAGGTTTTATAAGACCCCCCAGGACTAGGTCGCCGTTTTATAAGGGACTTACCCGCCGCATTCAGTGTAACGAGAACAATCTTAATGTTGATATTCTTGTCCTGCAGGGCGTCGATGTACAAACGCTTCGCCTGCTCCAAGGAAGCGGACGAGGGATCCACAATCACCGCCAGCGGCATTCGAATGTAGACATCCCTTGATGTAGAGTTCCTCAACTGATCCGCCGGCAGGAAGTTCCGGCTTCGAGGCTGTCACCTGTATGTGGCTTGGGTTGTTTGCGCGGCGTTTGGCGTTGTCGTTGAAGTCGAAGTCGAAGTCGAAGTCGTTGTGTGGTGGTGTGGTCGTGGTGCTGGAGAAGAGGTTATGGGCTGGAACCGGCGCCTGCGTGGATGGCCAATTGAAGCCACCAAAGCGAGCACGCAGCACAGGCAGTGGCTCCTGGGTTGTGCTGGTTGTGGTCGTCGTCGTCGTCGTGGGGTCCGGCTTGATGTGAATTTCATCGTAGTAGTAGTCTTCGGTGGCGGGCTTGAACGGATTGGGTTTCGAGCGGCTGGGTAATTGCTGCACCTGAGCCTGTGGAAACGGCTGATGCTGCTCCACGTGGTACTGATCCTCGTCCATGGTTTTCACCGGCTCTTCCTCCACATAGTCGGAGCTGTCGTGCTCTTGGTCCTTCTGGGGGAACCTCTCCGCCTTGGACTTTCGCACATACTCTGGGATCATGGTGGTGGCTATCCTCGCCGTGGTTGTGGCTACTTCCACGTGCTGCTCGTCCTCTGGTCCCTCCTCGTAATAGTAGTCGTGGGAGGATCTCGTGGGAGACTCCACTTTGGTCACCCGCTCTGAGTGGGGGCATCCGCCATCGCTTCGAAGACAGTGCTCTCATCCCGCTCCCCCGAACCTGAGCCGGAGTACGGTGACATGGTGTTGAATCCCACAAGGGGTCTCACGGTGCTCATATCCTGCTCCATGCTGAGCGAAGTCTCTGTGTGGGCCGGCAGATCCGTGCCGTCCTCTTCCACGCTATTGCGGTGATGGTCGGCCTCCACTTCCGTTTCCACCTGGGCCGGCTCGTAGATGTCATCGCTGTGCCCGTCCAAGCCATCCATGCCATAGTCTTCATCGGGGCTCGGGCTCGGCAGACGCTCCTGGAGAAAGGACAAGTAGTAGCCCATCAGCAGGCAGCCATACAATATCTTTGTTCTCAGAATCATGTCGTTGGGTATTTCTCTAAGTGTTTGTCTGTCTTTTCGTCTCAGATCTCTCAAAAGTTAAAAATGTTATAACATATTTTATTTTGGAAAGCTCTCAAGGTTCACTGATTGATTGATGGATTGACATCTTTCGCTTATTTAATTGACGCAATTATTTATTATTATGATTGTTACTCATTTTTAGCAATTTTCTATGCCATTTTTAGGGTATTTTTTTTGCAACACTTTCGCTGAAATGTTT